>NC_064925.1:41541997-41843294 GCF_023897955.1 Schistocerca gregaria | reverse complement strand
TAATAAATGAATTAAACTTCAGTATACAGGGTGTCCACAAAAGACTTCCCCAGGCGTAAGTTTTAATAATTTCAACTGTAGGCGTTGTAGTGTTTTGGTTCAAGGTCACAATTAAAAAGGAAACAGTTTTAGATATGGGCATCCGTCAGTACTGCTTTGTTGTTTTCCCGCTTGTGGCGCCAGATACCTCACATATGCAAAATGGCGACTCCCGGGCGCAAATCGTTTCGTGTTCTGTAGTTTGCTAATGTGAATCAGTAGGTACAGCCCACCGTGCATTTGGTTTAAAGTTTGTAACCTCCCGTGGGGCAAACACAACCTCCGATGGTACAATCTGTTCAAAACGACCGGATGTGGGAGTGGGAAAAGGGGCTGGAGATGATCAAAAATGTCTGAAGAGGATGTCGACTGTGGCAATGTATAGTCCATTTTCTTTTGATGAATCTCCCATAACAGGGGTGGCTGATATGGACATGTAGCAGGAATAGCTCTTTCCCCAATTAGAAGGTGATCCTGAAAACTTTACTTGGTATCTAGATCCCTCCCCAATGGCATCTGTTTGTACGAGAGTGGTAGAACGTCGAAGTCCCTGACCACTGGATTGGCCATAATGGTCAATGCGACAGGGCTTTTTACCACTGGCCTCCATGTTCACCTGAGCTCGTGCCACGCGACTTTCCCCCTTTGAGATTTATAAATGATAATGTGTACTTTCCGCTGCCACTTAATGATTTATCAGATTTGATACACAGAATTGAAGAGACTATTTTCGTTACTGCAGCGTTTGTTAACCAATGTGTGTGAAGAACGGGATTTGAGGATGGATGTGTCCAGTATAACGGAAGATGCACATACTAAAAATTTGTTAAAAAAGAAATGTGCTGGCGTACGCCTTCACCAGCTCACCGGTCGGCACTAGGAAACATTGCGTAGCAGGCGCTGACCTAAGCGCGCCTGTGACGAGAGAATATCAAGACACGCCCCCAGTCTACGCGCCGATGACGTCCTCTGGGCAGCGTTCATATACGCCGCCAGCCACTGTGACGGACTCTCAATCACAGTATATCAGTACGTCCCATTTGGACTCAGTTTGCATTGCACCTCAGTACGTCGCACAGTCTTCCACAGTGACTGTCGCCGCCTCGCACTTTAATTAGCTATGAGGGAACGTTAGTCATTGTGTATAGTTGTGATGTGAACATGGACAAGATTCAAGAATTAGTACATTGCTGTTAACCACAGAACTTGAGATTGGACACCACTGAAGTTAAGTACTCGATTGGTTTGTGTAGTAAAGTGTATTCTAACCACGTGTGCATTTCGTGTTGTAGTAAGAGGAAACTGGTCACCCACCTATCATACCACCCTCTCCTCATCCAGCCAGCAACCACAAAACATTACAGGAGGGCACAACCACTACAAGAATGAGGTTATTTTACCTTCAATTTGATGCATGATTTGTTGCAAACAGTCTAAATTAAACTATTACAAAACACCTTCGAAACTAGGACATTCTTTTATGGGCAGTCTGCATAAACATTTTATACACAATGTTCAGAATAACGTATATTACACATATCTTACGTTTCTTGGTTGTCTATTCCACACTGGTTTTCATACAAAAATATCACTGAATTTCTGTAAAATAACGTTGATCACTTACTAACAGTTTGTCACTGAATAACAACAGCGTTGTGCATGTGCAAAGTTACTTCACTGCAAGCGTAAGGACTGTGTCAGAACTCTCCATTACATAAAAAGTATATCCAACTTAACGCCGCTATTCTTTTCATTGGGTCGGCTGGTCCCGGCGGAGGCTCGTCTTCTCTTCGGCATGGTTGTGTGTGTTTGTCCTTAGGATAACTTAGGTTAAGTAGTGTAAGCTTAGGGACTGATGACCTTAGCAGTTCAGTCCCATAAGATTTCACACACATTTGAACATTTTTTGCATTGTGTAAACACTCAGATATCGATATTAACAATCTGAGGGTGAAATATGGAAGCGCGATTTTAAGCATTGTTGTGAGACGAGGTCTGTCTGCGAGAGTGGAAGAGTAGTGTTGGTCGAGAGCTCAGAGGCAGAAGACGTGTCACGCTGCCCTCACGTCGATCTTACCACACTCAAGGCCTGATTTCAATTATTTAGCCAGGAGAGACTTTGAAGGCTTAACTACGCTTGAAGATGGAATTCAAGGTAGAACTCGCAAGCACAGCGCAAAAGCAATTACAGTGTTAGGCTCGTGATTGTTAGTCCGAGTTCGCAATAACTCCACGTTTTGCTTGTCAGCGAAAGAAGCCTCGTCATCCTCCAAATAGTAATATTTATTCTCCACATCTAAATAATATGCTGTGGCTACTAAATGTTAATGTAACTTTGAAAATGAAATAATTCGTTAATCTGGCACTCAGCCATTAATCACACATATGTCATTTGTCATTGTCATTTTTAATACTTGTTCATGATGATTCTGAAGTTTTAAATAGACTTAATTAATGAAATCCCTTCTCAAAAGTACCGAGTGATCAAAAAGTCAGTATAAATTTGAAAACTGAATAAATCTCGGAATAATGTAGATAGAGAAGCACAAATTGACACATATGCTTGGAATGACATGGGGTTTAAAAAATGTCCGACGGATGGCGCTTCATCTGATCAGAATAGCAATAATTAGCATAACAACGTAAGACAAAGCAAAGATGATGTTTTTTACAGGAAATGCTCAATATGTCCACCATCATTCCTCAACAATAGCTGTAGTCGAGGAATAATGTTGTGAACAGCACTGTAAAGCATGTCTGCAGTTATGGTGAGGCATTGGCGTCGGATGTTGTCTCTCAGCATCCCTAGAGACGTCGGTCAATCACGATACACTTGCGACTTCAGGTAACCCCAAAGCCAATAATCGCACGGACTGAGTGTGGGGACCTGGGAGGCCAAGCATGACGAAATTGGCGGCTGACCACACGATCATCACCAAACGACGCGCGCAAGAGATCTTTCACGCATCTAGCAATATGGGGTGGAGCGCCATCCTGCATAGACGTCGTACGTTCCATCAGGTGTTTATCAGCCAGGCTGGGGAAGGTACGATTCTGTAACATATCGGCGTACCTCTGATCCGTCACGGTAGCAGTTACAATACCAGAATCACGCATTTCCTGGAAGAAAAAAGGCCCGATTACGGTAGATGTGGTTCTAATAAAACCCCATGTCATTCCAAAACGTGTGTTAATTTTTACCTCTCTATCTATATTATTCCGTGGTTTATTAAGTTTTCAAATTTATACTGACTTTTTGATCACCCGATAATTTAGTAGTTAACAGGACCCGCGGAAACTCCTTTTTATTAAATTCATATACAGTAACAATAAGCTTTAGTCGCTGCTGCTGCTGCTGCATCCTGCTACGCGTTGCTGCAAACCACAGGGAAGAAGGCAGTCGTCCAAAGAGCTGATTGTAAAACTGAGGACCAAAACAGAGACACTGTCGACACAACACAACATGTCACGTACTCTGGTCCAGTAAATTCCGTTGACAAGTCAGATTCTGTATCACTTATAAATTCTTGTTAAAAACAGATCGTTACGTGAAAAACTTAAAACTAACATTTCTATGAGCTGTCTGACTGCGTTGAGGACCTAAATGACAGTGAAACTGACCCTCATACCACACGCACGGAGTGTTATGCACGTTAGATACCGTTTACCGATACCTCAGGTTGCTTATCGAGTCGTGTTTCACAGATGTAAATGGGCAATATTGGCTGTAGATACGTTACATTCTTGTTGCATATACGTGACACAAGTCTTTCAAGATCTGATACAGAGCTGGGTGTGAGTGGCGTCTTAAGAAGACCTGCGGACCCCGACACTTGACAGAGAGAGAGGTTCGTGATGGAGCGCTGGTGGCCACTTTACACGTCTCTGCTTCCGCGGAAATGTCGGAGGCGCGTGGGCCGCTGCGAGTCGTCGACAAAGACAACGTCCCTACCACGGCAGTCGCTGTACCGTCCGTTAAAACTGAAGCCCTGTTTATGGGCTTATTTAAGTCGCAGGAGATAGATGTCAATTTTCGCGGTTCTCGGTGTGTTTAACGATTCATCTATGTTCCGACAAGTGTTCTGGCCCACACGACCGTTCTTGCTTCCGTTATTCGCTCTTTATATTCTCTTACGCTCACTCTTGATCTGTGTTTCGATATCTCTTGTAAGTAGGCTGTTTAGGTTTTTATGTTGGTAACGCCACGTTACTGTATGAAAATCAATGGCTGTGCTGTGTGCAGTCTGTGGCTGATTAGCATTGTTGTAATATTCGCTATTAGTGTTGGCCAGTTGGATGTGAACAGCGAGTAGCGTTGCGCAGTTGGAGGTGAGCCGCTAGCAGTGGTGGACGTGGGGAGGGAGATGCCGGAGTTTTAAGAGCGGATGATCTGGACGTGTGTCCATCAGAGACAGTAAATTTGTAAGACTGGATGTCATGAACTGATAAATGTATTATGACTTTTGAACACTATTAAGGTAAATGCATTGTTCTTTATCAAAATCTTTCATTTGCTAACTATGCCTATCAGTAGTTAGTGACTTCAGTAGTTAGAATCTTTTATGTATCTAGCAGTACTGGCGCTCGCTGTATTGCAGTAGTTCGAATAACGAAGATTTTTGTGAGGTAAGTGATTCATGAAGGGTATAGGTTTTGAAACTTCCTGGCAGATTAAAACTGTGTGCCCGACCGAGACTCGAACTCGGGACCTTTTCCTTTCTGGGTACATGTTTTGTTAGTCAGGGCCATTCTTTTGTAAGGATTATTAAAAGTCAGATTGCGTTGCGCTAAAAATATTGTGTGTCAGTTTAGTGATGATCAGAATAAGTAAAGAGAGTAACGTCTGAGTACGTTCAGTTTTGCTTAGCTGTTTGAAAAGCAAATAATATAAGGGGTTTACCAGCACAGTCATTCATAAATTTTTCTAAGGGGACGTTTCAAAGTCTTTACGATTACAATCACTGTAAGAGTCTGTGAAGGTTGCACTTTCTATAGTGTTGTCATGCATTGTTTGCTGCTAGTATATGATCATGTGTGTTGTTACATTTTGATTGAACATGTTCCGCGATCCTTGGAGTACCTTTCTCCATGGTAGATATTTCGCTTTTTGGAATGGACTGATCTACTATTATGTGGCGTTGCTCACACCTCGTACACAGATACTGTCTTTCAGAAGATGAATCTAGTTTGTCGCCGCACGAGAATACGAGATTTTTGACAGGTGCCACAGAAAGATATTGTTACGTAAATTATTACTGACTGTTCGTTCATTTCAGAACAATGATTTCAGGGCCCCAAGAAGGATTATTGATGCATATAAGTTGTGGGACTCATGCAGCAGCAGTGGCAGCGTCGGTCATCAATAGGAAAGTAAAAGCGCGTCAGTTTCATTACACTTCCAGTAACAAACCAAGCGGGATGTGCGAAGTTTCACACTGTCGAATAGGTCACGGGAAAAGTGAACATGTAAATATTTCATTGGGAATTTTCTTTTATTGCGATTGTCATTTCACTCTATTCAGGTGGGATTCAGCCAGCCGGCCGCAGTGGTCTCGCGGTTCTAGGCGCGCAGTCCGGAACCGTGCGACTGCTACGGTCGCAGGTTCGAATCCTGCCTCGGGCATGTATGTGTGTGATGTCCTTAGGTTAGTTAGGTTTAAGTAGTTCTAAGTTCTAGGGGACTAATGACCACAGCAGTTGAGTCCTATAGTGCTCAGAGCCATTTGATTCAGCAAGATATTTTCTGCGTTCTGAGGAAAAGTTAGTGATATTTCGCGAAAAGCCCTCGCTTTAACGAAAAACGGCTTTGTTTCAATTGTTTCCACTCCACTCCACTCAGTAGCCGAAGTCAGTGACCCACGCCTGTGCGCTGGCCTCGACTTGGAGGTAAGCTGATTCGAATCCTGATGGTGGATTAAATTTTTTCTGCCAATATTTTTCACGCAAGGCGTGGGGAGGGGGGTTGACGTGGTGGCGTAAAGCTGCTGATCACGAGGCTTTGCACCAATGTCCTGGTTTAAATCCCAAACCTCTGCCCAGTGTCTTGCGAAGTGAGGTCACGCGACACTGTTCAAGGTGATCCGACTGTGGGGAACGGGGACGTTAAGCTCGGCGTTCCCCTTAGTAATGGTGATGAGACCACCGACTGTTTTCAACAAGACACAGGCCAGTCGCTTTATTTATTTATTTATTTTTCGTGCAGTCCGCCCTTCCTGTCGAATGAACCTACCGAATGAATCTAGTCTGCGGCCACACCACTCTTCAAGTTTGATTCGTATCACTTAATGTGAGGCCACATGGGACTTTTCCATTTCATGGCATATCTGCAGTGGCTACATCTGTAGCCACCCTCTAGGTCTCTAGTATGTACTGCCCTGTAACAGCTGCAACCTGAACTACTTCATAATATAATTTGAAGGCATATTTACCATTAATCGACCGTGACTGTTTCAGAAATATGAAATGATTTTCAAATATCGTTACGAGTCACAAAAATTGTTGACTAATAAAATATTTTCACTGAAGAGGCACGCAGAAGTGCCGCAGCACGGCGTGACATGGACTCGACTAATGTCTGAAGTAGTGGTGGGGCGAACTGACGTCATGAATCCCGCAGACCTCTCCATAAATCCGTAAGAGTGCGAGGGGGCGGAGATCTCTTCTGAACAGCACGTTGCGAGGCGTCTCAGATATGCTCAATAATGTTCTTTTTCGGGGAGTTTGCTGGCCACCGGAAATGTTTAAGCTCAGAAGAGTGTTGCTCGAGCCACTCTGTAGCAATTTTGGAAGTGCGGGGTGTCGCATTGTCCTGCTGGAATTGCCCAAGTTCGCCGGAACGCACAATGGACGTGAATGGATGAACGTGTTCAGAAAGGATGCTTAGGTATGCGTCACCTGTCAGAGTCGTTTCTAGACGTATCAGGGGTCCCCTATCTGCCCAACTGACATGTAGAGTCCGTCGATTCATGAGGCTATCTCCATACCCAATTCTGCTCGAGACAATTTGAAATGAGACTCGTCCGACCAGGCAACATGTTTCCAGTCATCAACAGTCCAATGTCGGCGTTGACTGGCCCAAGTGAGACATAAAGCATTGTGTCGTGTAGTCATCAAAGTTGCATGAGTGGACCTTCGGCTCCGAAAGCCCATATGGATTATGCTTCGTTGAACGGCTCGGACGCTGAAACTTGTTGATGGTTCAAATGGCTCTGAGCTCTATGGGACTTAACGTCTGAGGTCATCAGTCCCCTAGAACTTAGAACTACTTAAAGATAACTAACCTAAGGACATCACAAACATCCATGCCCGAGGCAGGATTCGAACCTGCGACCGTAACAGTCGCTCGGTTTCCGACTGTAGCAGCTAGAATCGCTCGGCCACCCCTGCTGGCTATTGATGGCCTAGCATTGAAATCTGCAACCATTTGCGGAAGACTTACACTTCTGTCACGTTGAACGATTCTCTTCAGTCGTCGTTGATCCCCTTCTTGGATGATCTTTTCTCGGCCGCAGCGATGTCGGAGATTTGATGTTTTACCGGATTCCTGATATTCGCGGTACACTTGTGAAGTGATGGTACCGGAAAATACCCACTTCATTGCTACCTAGGAGATGCTGTGTCCCATCGCTCTTGCGCCGACTACAACACCAGGTTTATACTCACTTAAATCTGAATAGGCTGCCATTGTAGAAGCAGTAACCGATCTAATAACTGCGCCAGACACTTGTTGTCGTATATAGGTGTTTACAGATCACAGCGCCTATTTACATGTACCTGTATTTGAAATGGCATGTCTATACCAGTTTTTTTCAGTGTATTTAGCGACATGTTTTGAGGTGATAACTCTTTATCAGGCTATAGTGGTATTACAAAAATGTTTAACATTAGTGTGTACATATATTAATATTTCTTAACGTGATTGCTGTGATCATGGTTTGGAGAGAGAGAGAAGGATAACCTAGTAAGACACGATCTCACTTTGTGTATTGGTCTGCTGTTCACATGAAAATTTTTATAAAGAAGCACACTTGTACTGTGGCAGTCTTGTTGTGATGTGCGGAGCTATCACTATTTACACAGTTGTCTTTGATTCCTTCACCATTGTTCACCAACTTCATAAAGGTGAGTGTAGAACACACAAACACAAAACAAATCAGTAGTGCTCAAAACAAGATCGCGGTCAAAACAAGGCTAGGTTCGATTTGGCTCTCGGTATGTCGATCTTGGTGTTATCAGTAAATAATGTCTTCTGCACGTCTTGCTGTCTTGTTACAGATGTTGGTCAGTGTAATATACTGCAAAATAAGCTACTGTGACAATTTTATAGCACAAAACACTATAAAAAAATTTATTTTAAGAATTAAAATGGTATTTCTGGGGTCGAAATTCATATATAAGCGTAATATCATGTACTTATTGTTTTAGGAATACTGATTTGAAATTCATAAAGAAGTGTGAATTTTTTAAAGTCTGTCTTTTGATTTAGGATCTCGTTTTTCGACTTACGGCCATGGACGAATATTTCCATGTGTTCCAAGACGTCCACTCTCTTTCAAAAAGTAAGCAGTACTTTGAGGAGGTTGTCCATTGCAACACTGTGTACTGTTTCATTTGTATGTTTTCCTACAGGTGACTCGTTAGCTTTATCCAGTCTCATAAAGTCAATGAGTTGTTTAAAACAGGTTCTAAAATTTCTTCCCGTTTGGTCAATACAGTATTTGTTCCAATTACTACATGTAATTTTATAAATTCCTGATTTGCTCAGTTTCCCTGCAGGTTGTATGTTGTCCAAAACCAGTTTCTTTAAGTTGTCGTTAATGGCAAAAGTGTCCTGATATATGTGTTTTTAGAACAGCTTGGCTATTTTGTCTGTGATGTCTCCTAAATATGGTATCATTATACATTCAGGTTGTCGTATGCTGTATGGAGAAGTCATTTTAGTTTGTTGGCTTACGTGATTAGTTATGCGTCGTGAAGGTGCATCTATTTCACGTTCGTGACAGCCATTGCTGTGTGCAACGTATCTGATAACATTTATTTCTGTCTCATAAGTTACCAGCATTAAGTGCAAATTGGCGTGCTCTGTTTAAGGAGGATCTGAATGCAGCTTGTTTTGTTTAAGAAGGATCTGAAAGCAGCTTGTTTATGTGAGTTTGGGTGTACGGAAGATTTGTTAATGACAGTGTCTGTGTTTGTTGGGTTTCTGTGTGCGATGATGATATTGGTTGTGATCACGTTTAAAGAAATTATTTTGTTATCTTTCTGGTGTTCTATGGTGAAATGGATGTTAGTGTGTAAGTTATTGAACCTGTTTAAGAGAGTTTCCCTTTCTTCGTTGGCACCATTATACACAATGAGTGTTACAGGCCCTCTGCTTTTCCTTATCCGTATAAACGATTCAGGAAACAATCTAAGCATCGGTCCTAGACTGTTTGCCAATGGTCTACATCTACATGGATACTCTGCAAATCACATTTAAGTGCCTGGCAGAGGGTTCATAGAACCACCTTCACAATTCTCTATTATTCCAATCTCGTATAGCGCGCGGGAAGAATGAACACCTATATCTTTCCGTACGAGCTCTGATTTCCCTTATTTTATCTTTGTGATCGTTCCTTCCTATGTAAGACGGTGTCAACAAAACATTTTCGCATTCGGAGGAGAAAGTTGGTGACTGGAATTTCGTGAGAAGATCCCGTCGCAAAGTAAAACGCCTTTCTTTTAATGATGTCCATCCCAAATCCTGTATCATTTCTGTGACACTCTCTCCCATATTTCGTGATAATACAATATGTGCTGCCTTTCTTTGAACTTTTTCGATGTTCTCAGTCAGTCTAAACGAGGACTGACAAGCGTGGTGTAGGTAGTCTCCTTAATAGGTCTGTTACATTTTCAAAGTGTCCTGCCAATAAAACGCAGCCTTTGGTTAGCCTTCCCCACAACATTTTCTATGTGTTCCTTCCAATTTAAGTTGTTCGTAGTTGTAATACCTAGGTATTTAGTTGAATTTACAGCTTTTAGATTAGACTGATTTATCGTGTAACCGAAGTTTGAGTTCCGTTTAGCACTAATTTGGATGACCTCATACATTTCGTTATTTAAGGTCAACTGCCAATTTTCGCACAATTTCGATATTTCTTCTAAATGGTTTTGCAGTTTGTTTTGATCTCCTGATGACTTTATTAGTCGATAAACGACAGCGTCATCTGCAAACAACCGGAAGGAAGGAAGGAAGGGAGAAATGGTGCACCGCCACGATTCTTGAAAAACTCGTGTTTTTGTGTCGTGAGAGAGTCCTCCATGAACTCGCTGGAGCGCCGAGTCCGTACCGGTCGTGGCCAGCCTCGGTAAGCTCCGACAGGTCTGCCTTTCTCACTTCTTGTGCTGTACTTAACGCGCCGCTAGCGTTCGCTACTTCTGTTGGCACTCAAACACCCGTGGCTCCAGACAATGACTGCTGTTGAGCAACTAACTGCCTCCTTTCCTTTTTTCTGATGTGTAGAATTAGCCTTAAGTGTAGTAGTAAGGCTGATCACAAATAAACAGTGGTAATCGGATCCCAGAACTCCACGAGTCTGCTGCGGCCAGCATCCTGTCGCATCTCAGAAGCCGCGCCTATCCTAGGTGCCCCGTGAGTTTGGCGCTGATCCAAGTTATCAGCCTGCCTTCAGTGGGAATTCGTCGTTCTGCAGTTGCTCTTCACCGCTCAGAAATTGCAGACTGACCTCAAACCCCTCTGTCAGGACTCGACAACGATCGACATCAATAAAGTATGCCTTGTGTTAGTAGGAGTACAGCAAGGACACGTGGTGTTTATCTCTCAGACACTTATGGGTGACACCAAAACCGGCCCATACCTGCCTGTGCAGGAGACAGTATGTGGCGGGCTCCCTAGAGCGGCGATGAAAAGCTGCAATGTCAGCCACTGACTCCAGAAGACAGAGCCTTTCCCTCTAAGAGCGTCTCTTCTGACAATCGCTTCATGAGACATCGAACACGGACAACCATCGTAATCAGGATTTGACCTCGCACCAGCATGTACGAGATTCGGCTGGCGACTCCGCCATCTCGAGCCTCGTGGCTGCGTACTGTTTAACCCTTGCCGGCCACACTCGCTCGCTAAGCCGCTTCGCAGGAATTGCAGTTCTACAGTTCTTGGTTCACCTGACGTTGTCGCACAAGAGTCACAACCATTGGCGAAGATGCTGCCCTTGGCACAGTTACTCATCAACCTTTCCTTTTCTTACAAAAACTTTATTTTTTCATTTGTTACAAAATTACTCAAACTATATTTTGGTATTGTTTTCAATCTGTTACAATATTCTGTACAATAACTACAAAATATTCTTTTGATACATAGTTCTTTAAACACTTTTTCTTATGTTTATCTTGAACTTTTTTGTTCCAAAATACACCATTTCCTCATTTTTACAAAGTTATTTAAACCCTTCTTATCAACGAATGCTTATCTATACAAATCCATAATTTATAATTAAAGCTTTCATTTTTCGTTTTTTTTTAAGTCTTCATCATAAAATATCCTAAAATTCTTCCACATACGTGCTTCTATTAAGTTTGAATTTTCAACAAATTTGAAACAATCAGGAAATAACTGTAATTGTACAGAAATTGCTCTCCACTGTAGTATAAAATATTTCATCCCCAGAATTTTACCAAATGTTCTAAAAATGTCCTTCAAATGAAACAGTAACATGTTTTATGTTGTTGTAATAGTAACATATCCAATGTGTTTTTAGTTGGTTTACGTATTCAAGTTAACAGTTATATATCCATCATTCTATTTTTTCCACACTAATTCAGAAATCACGAATGTAGCTCAAAAATGTTTAATTTTTAATTCTGTGATTGATATCAAAGCTAATAAATTCACCATCCGTTTTGTGAAGCAAACTTTGTAGAAAAAGCACTTCTCATATTTCAAATTTATTTGATCATTTCTTTGTCTTCCTGTATCATTATTTATTTCGTGAAAGACACTACACTCTGTTCAGCGATAGAAAAAGAACGAAAATGTGGTTTCTTTAGTTCTGTCATTTTAAAACTGTAAGACCAGTTTGTGATTAAGTATAATAACATTATACTATAGATTTTATATTATTGTGTTTTATATTCGTTCAGTTTGGCACCGACTCTGTAATAAATTATAATTCCCAGTTCTCTTAAATTCTGGAATAACGTCCTAAACAAATATTGCTTGCAGCAATGTAAGTGAATCAGTGACCAGCATGTTGGCCACGGGCCAAGTCAGCACAGCAGTGGTGAGTCGGCAGACAGGTTGCAGGGTGTACGGTTTTCTCCACATCTGAGGTGTCTCACTTGGGGTTGAAGTGCTTCGCTGCCACATTTAGGAATGAAAGTGAACGCAATACTGACAATATTGGCAGCAGTCGTCGAGCAATAATATAATAAAACTATTACCACTAAGGGACAGTAATCGGCAAATCACAGACTCGCATAGTTGAAAATTCCACTACTGAAACACTTTTTTTATTTGTGAAGCATCGTCTCTGAAGACAGGACCCCCACTATCGAAATTAGAAAGTCAACGAGGTAATTCAGGCACATCAGGACGTGGGAGGCATCTGCTAAATCCTTAGATGCTTATTGGAATTGAAAGCCAGATACAAATGTAAAATAGACAGAAAACTACTGAAAGTGGTGCAAAGATGGACATGGAGGAGGGTCTGCAGAAGAAGATGAAACTAGAAGGAAAAAAAAGCGGGAATTCCAACACACAATAAAAGATAGACAAGCCTTCAAGGAAACACATAGTATAAAGCACGCAAGTTTTGCCGCTCTCTTAAGATATAAGGAATAGTGTTCAATGCAAAAAAAAAAAAAAAAAAAAAAAAAGTTGAGGGGTAGATGTAGATCTGAGAAACAAATATATTGAAACATGAAGAGTACTTAAGTGCAGGAAGTATCAGGCGCTGAAAAGGGTCTCGGCAGAATGGAAGAAGCAGTCTTACAAAGCAGCCATCAGGGCAATGGATCCCAAACTAGGAGACATTTTGTTAGGAGGGTGGAGGGGGGTATGGGGTAGTTTGAAATTGTCTACAGGGTACGACAGAGAGGTGCGATTATGGTCCATGCGTCAGCTTAGTAGTTTTTCTTACAACAGCGTCTTCATTATGTTTATATCAGGCGTCCCTGACCCACAATAACAGATAACGTATTTCTTTGCAAAATGACATTGCTCGTGGATTTCTTTGAATATGTAAACTGGCTTCATCTCGTCTTTACAATAAATATGGTGAATATTTTAAAAGCAGCAAATAAAGTTGTCAGTTTTCTTTGAATATTGGAGCTTTACCAAATGGTGCAGGAGTTAAAGACGCTTCAATGGGAAAGACCGACAATTATGACCGATGATAGAAATGAAAATTCTACCACGTCTGCGATGCGAAAAATCTAAAAATGAATACCCTTTCTCAGTCAATAAAAGACTACTTTTAAATAGCGAAACACGAACTATAACACAATTTATTGAAGTGTGGAAAGTCAACATCAACAGTCTCAATAACACTGACTCCATTCGCCGGAACGAAGTCAACCGAAAATGAAGTTTGAAGTACGACAGCAAAGAGAAAGAAAGCGAATAAATATGTAAAGTCGGAGAATGACATAAAATGCCCATAGCAAGGTACGCAGAAATGTAATTATGGTGTCTCAGATCAAACCGTGTCTAAAAAGACGGTAAGGAATAAAGAGTAGCAACAGTTTAAATTCCTCGTTACTTCTTGGCTACTGTGCACGTGAATATTGCAAAATAAGGTAGCTTTGACCAGGCGTTTTCTTTGCCTCTCCTCATAAGTTAGTAACTAACTTGTTAGCCCACTTGTTTTCAATATGTTCATTTCCATGTTTCATAAATTCTGAAATGTATGAATTTTCATTTTTCACTTGTAGATCTTGACGACTGCGGTAAAGCAGAAACACTTAACCGCACAAATAAATAAATACCTATATTGTGTGATGAGTGGAGGCTGCCTCTAAATGTGGGAACATATAAGTTAATGCAGGCAAGTGGGAAAATGATCATGTACTGTTCCAATATAGGATTAGAGCTGAAGAGCTTAACAAAGTCACATCGATTAAATTTCTATGTGTGACGTCGCTAAGCGACGTTGAATGGAACGAGCGAGTGAAGTTGTAGTAGAGAAGCCGTGGTTTGCTCACAACACTGACGCACAGTCTGAAAATGAAAAAAATTTCCGCACCGGCCGGAATCGAAAGCGGGACTCCGCGATCTAGAGGCAGCGACTCTGTCTGTTACACTACGAAATTACAATGAAATGAACACCCTTAGCTGCTTAAAGGCGTTGACATATGTCAACGGGGACAGTTGAAAATGTGTGCCCCGACTGGGACTCGAACCCGGGATCTCCTGCTTACATGGGATTAGAAAAAAAAATCGATAGAGCGTCTGCCATTTTGTTCGCATTTCTTCGTTGCATCTGCTCGGGGCGGACGTCGTAAGACGTCCATTGAGGTTCGTTGTTGACCGATCAACTCAGGTGCCCTCTGTAATAATAATAATAAAAAAAAACTAACTCTCTGACCGAACACGCTGAGCTACCGTGCCGGCTATCCTTCACAGTACACAGAGGATAGCGCGAGTGCAAGGATTTATCTCTGGCACGCCTCCCGCGAAACCCACATTCTCAACGTATTGTCCCACACTACATTTGTAGTTCCCCCTCCCATTATACTCATTACTCGCGGCGCGTTGCCATCTGTTCTTTCCCACATGTCCGAGAGAACAGATACCATCTTAGTATATATACACTACGAAATGTAGACAAGACGAGAGAAAACAGGACTAACAGGGAAGCAAATAAACAGTCGTTTTTCCGTCGCTCCAATTGCGAGTGGAACGGGAAAGGGAGTGCTTGAAGTAACACTAGGTACACTTCCCCATGCACCCTTTGGTAGCTTCGAGAGTGTGGATGTGGGTGTAGAAGTCTCCAGAAATAGGTGTGTACGTTGATAAAAAATAGTTGTGAAGTTTAGGTAGGTGCACAACTCGCGTGTTGTGGCGGACGTCTGACGGCGATCAGGTGGTGTGAGCAATGCTGGGACACTGACATGTCCTAGAGCGTGACGGAGGTCCTGGATGTGGACCCAGCTGCCCCCGGCCTCAGCCCTTGACGGCCGCGTAGCCCTGCGAGACGGTGGCGGGCTGGAGGCGCGCCGGCTCCGCCGTGGCCAGCTGCCACGCCAGCAGCGGGGCGGCCGTGCCGTGCAGCTCCTGCGAGCCGCGGTCGGCCTCCGGGGGCGGCGCGCTGGGGGCGGCGGGGGCGGGCGGCAGCGCCTGCGTTCGCGAGCAGCAGCGGCGGTCGCCCGCATCGCCCTCGAAGCGCGGGCAGAAGGGCTCCTCGCCCTCCGGCGTGCTCACGCAGAACGAACCGCTGGCGCTGCCCACGCAGAGACACAGGGAGCAAAGCAGGTAATATTAACACGATGGGAAACCCAGGATGGAATGTAACAGTATAATGAAAAGCATAGTTGTGCCTTTCTGCGACTCAGCATCTCCGCTATGTGGTGAGTAGCAACTAAAAGAGAGGCACACAGTTACCTTACCACCAACAGTGCCTTTGTCAAAATAATTAGACAACACACACACACACACACACACACACACACACACACACACACACACACAGAACACTCTCTCTCTCTCTCTCTCTCTCTCACACACACACACACACACACACACACACACACACACACACACACACACAACTTCAGTCTTTGGCAGCTGGAGCCACATTAAGTCTGCCTGCAGCTGCCAGAGACTGTGAGAGTTGAATTTGTGTGTGTGTGTGTGTGTGTGTGTGTGTGTGTGTGTGTGTGTGGGTGTGTGTGTGTGTTTCGTTCAAGTCTGGCTGGCAGAGACTGTGGTAATGTGTGTGTGAACTGTGCTTGCGTGAGTGTGTATATGTTGTCTAATTTTGACAAAGACCTTGTTGGCTGAAAGCTCATTGTATGACAGGCTTTCCGTTGTGCCTTTCTGCGACTCAGCATTTCCGCTAATGGAGAGTAGCAACTATCCTTCTCATTATACTGTTCATATTAAGACAGGGCGAATTAAAATTAGCCAAGTGACAACTTTCAATAACTTACATAGTATAATAAAAATGTATGAGAAGTCAGATTGCTACTTAATGTAAAGAAGACAGATGGAGCTGGCGGAGTTTGTGGTCTTGAGTGCGTGAGGTGTGCTTGCTTGTGTGAATAAATGGTGTGTGTTTCTCTTTTGCTCATGAAGGCTGTGACCGGAAGCTTTGTGTGTCTTTCAGTTGTGCCTGTCTGCAACTTTACGTGACTTCTTTACGGCAAATAGCAATCTATCTTTTCCCACGTTCTTGATACTCCTGCCTGCAGTTTCCATTGTTTGTTAGCTTGCTTAATAGCTAAAAATCATCGCAATATTCCCCAAAAATTCCCTGAGGTGACAAAAACTCCTGCGATACGTTATGTCGTCGTGTCGGACGTCCTTTTGCACGGCGTGGCGTCAGCTCAACAAGTCTCTGGAAGTCTACTGCAGAAATACTCGGCCATGCTGCCTCTTTAGCCGTAAATAATCGCGAAAGCTTTGCCGATGCAGCATTTTGCGCACGACCTGACTACTCGAATATGTCTCATAAATTTTCGATTCAATTCATGTCGAGCGATTTGGGTATAATGTTCTTCAAACCAATCGCAAACATTTATGGCCGAGTGACATAGCGCATATTCATCCAAAAAAATTCCATCGTTGTTTGCGAACATGAAGCCCACGAATGGCTCCAAACGATCTCCATGCACCCGAAGATAACCATTTCCAGTCAACGGTCGGTCAGTCCACGTAAACATAGCACCAGCTTGCACAGTAGAATAAATTTCTTCTATTTTCGGAGATTATCACAAAACTTTCGGTCAACAGCTTGCACATTGCCTTGTTGACTACTAGGGCCCATGGCCTCGTGGGGTCTTTTACTAAAAAAAACTACTTCCTACTTGAGGTGACCCGAGGATATTTAGAATCAACATCATTTGAATTTAAATGTAAGTGACTATCACAGAACATAATGTATGACAGCCTTCATTTTTTCTAACGTTCACACCATTTTCTTTGACACTTCTTTCCCACTTTACCACAATCTTTAAGCACGGGCTTCCATGGCAGTTGCACAGTCAAAAATTGCTTTTGTGTATGTGACCGCACTGTCGATGTGTAAAATTCTCCGACGTATTGGCCACTGTGCAAGTGACCTTCCTCTGATGTTTCTGTTAGCAACAGTACTCAGAGAAAGGCCGTTTGCAACACTGGCAGAAACGTTTGAGAATTTTACATACTGACAATGCGGTCACATACCATGAAGAATTTTCTGATTTAATCAAATTTTTTTCTCTTGTTCTGTATTCTCCACTATTGGCACTTATGATTGCTCCAAAGCAGTTGTCGCAGCAGGAATAAATCGTAAACTTGTTACTAGTTTGTCACTAGTTTATCCTATATCTTGTGTCCAGAAATCAGAAGATTAATACCTCTATAACTGTCACATTTTCTGCGATCACCTTTTTCTTAAATAATGGGATATCAACCACTATTTCCCAGTATTCTGATATGTTGATATAAAACTACTGAATTTTATAAATTCTTGTTGGAAATACGAGTAACAATTCCCAAGTATATTTAAATAATTTCACATTGAGGTTGTCTTCCGCTGAAGATTTTCTGTTTTTAGATTTTTTGACACAGCGTTTAGTTCTTCCTTTGATCCTTGTCACTAGGTGCATTTTTTCCATTTTCCTCATCATCTCTCGATAGACTATGGAAACAATCCAACCACTCATTTTCTGAAATGGGGTTAATTTGAATTATATCTCTTCCATCTTTATTGTTTCAGCAGCCCATAAGTTTTAGTTTGTTTCCCATGTACATCATGCTCCATTTCACTCAGAAAGTATTCCCACCTTTGTTATTTCATTTTTCTTGTCTCTCTTTTGACAACTGCTATGCGTCGCTTATACTCGATGTAGATTTCTTGTTTTTTTGATTGCAGATATTTCAGGTAGGATTGTTTCTTCCATTTTATGATGTCTGCTAGTTATTGGTTACAGCCTGGAATTCTCCTTTTGTCCTTACATTGCATCCGTTTCCCTAAAGCTTCACTAGCAGCTATGTCTATTGCTCTTACTATTTCTTTCCGCTCTTCATTAACGTTCTGTTTTTCTTGTACGTACTTTAGTACTTTGTCTAAACTTTTTCTGTTTGACCATCTAATACTTGGATATGTATTCTATAGACTTCTTCTCGTTGAGGTTTTTGATTGTGCTGTTACTGTTATACAGTGGGTTCTTAGTTTTGATATTACCAGAAAATGATCAGTATGTAGACTCTAGTGTCTTGTATTACTGGGATGGCTTTCCCATTTACAATAAGATACTATTATAGATATATTACCTCTTAACATACTATGTAAATTTATGGATGGCTGAAAGTGGAGAATACTATTTCTTATTCTAAAGTTGTTAATGGTCGAAAAACCTCTTAACTGATATCTATTGTATTTTTTGTCCGTTCTTCATGTGGCCCTACTATTTCTTGAATGGTAGATTTACCTATTCCCGCACTGAAATATCCAGGAAGTAATAAATATCGTGCTTTAGGTTTTTCATTCATCGTCCTCCGCATGTATTCGAATCCCCTCTGTTCTGGGTTCCCCACTGTCCATGATTCAGTACCATACAATGGTTTGCTCCAGACATACATTCTCAAAAATTTCTTCTTCAAATTAAGGCCTATGTTTGATACTAGCAGACTTTGCCGGTGAAAGTCTGCTTTTTGAAACCTCCTCACTACTTCTGTTCAAATGGTACAGCGTGACTTCAAACACTTTGTTACAGGAAATGTTAAAAAAAAAATGGCTCTGAGCACTATGCGACTTAACTTCTGAGGTCATCAGTCGCCTAGAACTTAGAACTAATTAAACTTAACTAACCTAAGGACACCACACACATCCATGCCCGAGGCAGGATTCGAACCTGCGACCGTAACAGCAGCGCGGGTCCGGACTGAAGCGCCTAGAACCGCTCGGCCACTCTGGCCGGCCCAATGGGCTCAGACGTGACACAACTGAAGTCACAAATGGCAGCGGTTTGGGGTCTGTGGATGCACGCTACGGGCCATCTGTGTCGGAGCTGTCACTGAAATAACCGGTTGGTAACCTATTGCTGCTACAGGTGCAGTACGATGCACCAGAGCCACATGCCGAACACTATCGTCTTCCCTCTTTGTAGTGCCACGTGGCCGTTCGCAGCCTGCTCATATTGCCGTCGTACATTCTCTGCCACGTTTGTCTGCATTATCGCGTAAGAAACATGCAGTTTCTCGAAGCCCTATTACACGACCTCGTTCAAACTTAGTGTGGTGTTGATAATGGCATCCGTTTCACGGTGAAGGCATTCTTGACTAATATCAACCCACACGTCTAATCTAAAAGGTATCTAACGATTACGACCGTTATAGCGTGTATTTAAAGCAAACCAGATTTCTGTCCTCTTAGTGGTGCTACTGTCGCCACTACAGGAGACTGACGGAAATTTTAAATATTAATTTTTCACACGTAGAAACTGTGTAAACCTAGCAACTATAGTTTATGTCGTACAACTCCTTTTCGTGTTGCGATTTTTTCCGTACACATCAACTTGAACAACCGTTGGGTTGCTACTTCCCCAAATGCTTTGAGATATTATGTTGAGCCGGCCGTTGTGGTGGAGAGGTTCTAGGCGCTTCAGTCCGGACCCGCGCTGCTGTTACGGTCGCAGGTTCGAATCCTGCCTCGGGCATGGATGTGTGTGTGATGTCCTTAGGTTAGTTAGGTTTAACTTAGTCCTAAGTCTAGGGGACTGATGACCTCAGATGTTACGTTCCATAGTGCTCAGAGACATTTTTATTATGATGAAATGTTGTCTATCCCTTCTGTCTTATTTTATCTCAACTCTCTTAAATTCGGAGTCTAATAATGGACCCCTATGTCTTCCATATTGACTCCTGTTTGTTCCTCTATCACGTTATCGGCCAAGTCCTCCCTGTCATAGAGGCCTTCAATGTACTCTTTCGACTTACCCTCACTCTCTTCTGCGTTTAACAATGGAACTGCACTCGTAATGTTGCCACGCTTGCTTTTGTTCTGGCTGTCCTATGTGCTGAGCCACTCCTCCTGATGATCATGCCTTCATAGATTTCTTCATATCTTTTCTGCAACCATTTCGGCTTGGCTGCTCTGCTCTTTCTATATATTTGATTCGCAACGATTTGCGTTTTATCCTGATTGTTCTGGAACATTTTTTGTGCTTTTTTTCTTTCGCCAATCAATTGAAGTCTTTCCCGTGTTACTAAAGGTGTCTTCTGATGTGCAAGCGCTGTTCCTAAGGTTGACCGCCCAACATCTCTGATTGCCCTTTTTACAGATGTGCAGTCCTCTACAAATGAAATTCACGCGTTGCTATTCCTTGTTGGACTATGCACATCCATAGCGACGTTCAAACACTTCTGATCTTTTCTTAGTACTTCAGCATCCCATTTCCTTCCTTAAAAATTCTGCCGGTTGATTCTCTTAAATTTCGGTGTACCCTTCATCATTGCTGAACTGCGATCTGAGTCTATATCTGCTCCTGGGTAAGCCTTATGATACAACATCTGATTTCGGATTCTCTGTATGACCATGCTATAACCAAGATGGAATCTTCTCAAGTCTCCACATCTTTCCCAAGTATACTTCTTCCTCTTGTGATCCTTCAACAGAGTATTTGCTATTACAGTCTGAAATTATTGTAGAACTCAGTCTTTCTCACCTCTTGCTCATACTGCCAAGCATATATTCTCCCATAATACATCTTACTATTCCTCCCCCTCCTACCAAGTCCTAATTCACCATGACTATTAGTTTTTCATCTCCCTTTGCACACTGAATTACCCGTTAAATATCCTCATATACGAGGAGCGTTTGAAAAGCCCGTGCAAAAATAAAAACTGCTTACGGATTTGGGGTAAACTTTTTTTATTTTTCGACACAGTCTCCTTTTAGACTTATACAATTCGTCCAACGCTGTTCTAATTTGTTGATCCCTTCCGAATAATAGGAATTGTCCAAGTCTGCAAAATAGCTATATTTGCTGCAATCACTTCTCGTTTGAATGAAATCTTCCTCGTGAGAACTATTTCTTCAAATTGGGGAACAAATAGTAGTCCGAGGGAGCCAAGTATGGAGAATAGGAGGGATGTTAAACAAGTTGGAATCCTATTTCCATTAATTGTGCGATCACAGCTGCTGAGGTGGGTGCTGGTGCATTGTCGTGATGGAAAAGGACTTTTTTGCGGTCCAGTCGCCGGCGCTTTTCTTGCAACTCGGTTTTCAAACTGTCCAATAACGATGAATAATATGCACCTGTAATAGTTTTACCCTTTTCCAGATAGTCGATGACGATTGTCCCCTGCGAATCCCAAACGACAGTTGTCGTAACCTTTCCGGCCGAAGAAATGGTTTTCGCCTTTTTTGGTGCAGATTCTCCCTTGGTAACAATTGTATAGATTGTTCTTTGGTCTCGGGAGTATAGTAAGGTACCCATGTTTCATCCACAGTGACGAAACGACGCTTACAATCCTTAGGCTTCTTCCTGAACAGCTGCAATCCATCCTTGCAACACTTAACACTTTTCCGTTTTCGCTCAAGCGAGAGCTACCGCGGAACCCATCTTGCGGATAACTTTCTCATGTCCAAATGTTTATGAAAAATATTATGTACCCGTTCATTCGAGATGCCCACAGCACCAGTAATCTCACGCACCTTAACTCTTCTGTCATCCATCACCACATCATTGATTTTAACAATGATTTCTGGAGTTGTAACCTACACAGGGCGACCTGAACGTTCAGCATCACTTGTGCCCATATGGCCACTCCGAAAATTTTGAAACAGTTCTAATCGAGGGTGCAGAGTCGCCGTAATATTTATCAGGCTTCTCTTTTGTCTCATGAGGCGTTTTGCCTTTCAGATATTCTTTTCCATCCATTTTTTGACAATCACTCGACTTCCTTGATACATACGAATGCTAAACAAAGTAATTGACCAGTATGGCTGAAACTAGGTATGCGTTCTTTCCAAAGATGCTCCTAACTAAACGTGACCTCGATACGCACCGGTGTTGCCATCTCTCGCACTTTGCACGGATTTTTGAAACGACCCTCGTACTTCCTCTCTGTCTTCATCTTCAGCCTGCGGATTTGGCATGTATACCTGAAGTATCATGATTGGTGCGGATTTGCTATCGATTCTGATGAGAACAAGTCGTTCACTGTTCACCACTCTCTGACCTACCTTCGTATTCACAACGCGTCCTAGGCCCGTTATACCATTCTCTGCTGGTATTGACGTTAACCTGTACTCGCTTCACTAGAAGTCCTTGTCTTCTTTCCATTTAACCTCACTGACCCCCACTATATCTAGATTCAGCCTCAACATTTCCCTTTTCACATTCTCTAACTTCTATACTACGTTCAAACTTCTGATACTCGAAGCTCAGACTCGTAGACTATTATCCTGTCATTGGTTGTTCCAACTTTTTCCTCCGTGCAGGGCAGCCGCGAGGTCTCAGGCGCCTTGCCACGGTCCGCGCGGCTACCCCTGTCGGGGGTTAGAGTCCTCCTTCCAGCACGGGTGTGTATGTGTTGTCCTTAGAGCAAGTTAGTTTAAGTTTGGAAATTTGTGGTAAGTTCCTATGGGACCATACTGCTGAATTAATCGGTCCCCAGGGCTTACACACTACTTAATCTATTTTCCAGTTTTTCCCCATGGTCACCTCGCCCCTCGCAGTCCCCTCCCAGAGATGGGGGACTAATCCAGAAACTTTTGCCAATATCGAGATCATCATGACACTTTTTCAGTTACAGGCCCCATTTGCTGTCGACATATGTACATCATGTGTCTTAATGCAGTGGTTTCCACTGCCTCCTGTATCCTCGAGCCGTCGATCATGTCTGATTGTCCCGCCTTTTCAGGAAGTTTCACGCCTAAAGAGCAAGAAAGCGCCCTGAATGTGTGTCAGATTTGACAAGGCCACTGGTGGACCAAGAGTAACTTTTTATGCCGGCAGTATTCGGCCGCCATTGCCGATGATGTTTTATTCCAAATCTAAGCAGTGTCTGGGTGTGAACCAAGGATCCAGGATGTTCTGATCTCTAGTCAAAGTGGATACACCTAGACGACAGGTGGACTACTGTCGTGTACAAGTAGTTGGTCTTCTAGTCATACTTTTTGCCTTTTATGAAACTTTTTCTTCTTGGATGTGTAGAGCTATGTGGTTGTTGAATCTAAGGGAGAGTGTTGTACCGACAGGATAGTGTATCTAGGAACACATGATGATTGCTGTTCGGTGTTTGAATCTAGTGACCGATTTTAAAATAGTACGAGTTTTATGTATGGAAGTGCTATATAATGTGTTGAAGGTACGTGGGAGCTACTGTTAATTCCCCAGTTTCAGACTTTTATGGCGAGTGAAATATGTACATATGATAAGTTAAGCTGTACTTCATTAACAGGGCACAATGTCGTAGCTGGAAACAGATGGCGTTTATACCACGGAACATGTAATATTTGCAAATGAAATGGGTTGATTTAATGTCTTATTGCTCTATCTCGAAATTCGGAATTTCTGTTAGTTTCGAATAGTACGGGTCAGGAGTACGAAACACGTACAGCTCAGTCTGGTTGCTTCCTCAGTTCTACACACACCATTCTTAGTTAAGAACGCCTTGGCTGCGGACAGCGGGAAATCGGTGTGGGACAGCAGTGGTGAAATGTGTGGCAGCGGCCCCGTACACACCTGGGGGGCGCGAGGTGTCCGAACAGCAGACCGCCGGGCCTGGTCGCCGCGAGGAAGCTGCCCGGCCTGTGGGCTGATCTCCCCGCGGGGGCGGCGCCGGAGGCGGAAGCGGTGGCGGAGGCGGGGGCGACGCAGCGGCGGCCGCAGGGGGCGGCGCGGCGAGCACCCTCCGCCTGCAGCGTCTCGGCCAGCAGGCAGACGGAGCGCACGTGGCTGCACAGGTGTGGGTCTGCAACAGCGGCGGCCGCTGCATCATCACACACTCCCTCCTCCTCCCTGCACCCGCAAGCTCCCTACTCGTGTTGTCGAACGGTTGAAAAACCTTTTTATAGAACTACCCTTCTGCTCGTAGCTCTGCCTCTTTATGCATATTGCTCGCGCGCGCACACACACACACTATATATATATATATATATATATATATATATATATATATATATATATATATATATATATCCTGGTCCAAAAGTCCGGAAACACCCTCATAAAATCCTAATGGAGTAGCAAACAAGGAAACAGAGTTCCTACACACGAAGAACGGGAAGGGGGAACCTTTATAGGCTATGCCACCAACATGGCAGCCATCTTGAAAGCCGCCATCTTGAATTCAACTCCAAAATTTCAAATATGAATATGGCCATGTGACATATCAAACAGATAGAGAATTTCACCAGAAAAACAATGCCGTTGTTACTTTAAACGTAGCGTTATTCATTCTCGGGTTATAGCCAGTTACATGTGGCAGCGGTGGGACGCTCGGCAGCATGTGTGTTATGTGCCGAAGAGACATTACGCCGATGTTACACAGTTCCGAGAGATAACCAACAGTCATAGGAATGGCTCGATATGTTGTCCATTATGTTGGATTGTTAATGCTGTCCTCCGAACCCAGTCCTGATGAACTTTGACCAACACATCTGGCTGAATGTGACCACACGCATCAACAATGCTTTGCTTTAGATCATGCAAATCCCGTATTTTCACAGAATAAACCATTGCTTTGACATGACCCCAAAGATAAAAATCCAAAGGAGTCAAATCTGGTGAACGTGGAGGCCACTCCCTACGACCAATCCACTTTTGAGGGAACTACACATCCAGGTATGCTCTCACGTGATGCCCATAATGTGGTCGAGCTCCATCATAATGGAAGAATTCCGGAAATGTCCCGTACTCCGTTAACAACGAGGGAAACACTTTTGCATCCAATAACCTCAAATGACCGTTGATTAAAACTTAGGTATCATTTACTCATGCTAACAGTTAAGCACATGTAACATATCAGGCATGTTATAGTCACTTTGGACCGTTTCAGAGTCCATTTTATGACTTCTCAGTACGTAATACTCACGCTGCCGAGCGTCCCACTGCTGCCGCAAGTAACTGTCTATAACCCGAGCATGAATAAAGCTATGTTTAAAATAACAACGACATTGTTTTTCTGGTGAAATTCTCTATCTGTTTGATATGTCACATGAGCATATTCCCATTTGAAATTTTGGGGTTGAATCCAAGATGGCGGCTTTCAAGATGGCCGCCATGTTGGTGGCATAGCCTATAGAGTTTTCCCCTTCCCGTTCCTCGTGTGTAGGGACTGTTTCCTTGTTTGCTACTCCATTTGGATTTTATCAGGGTGTTTCCGCACTTTTGGACCACACTGTATATACAGGGTGTTAAAAAAAGTTACGGCCAGACTTTCAGGAAACATTCCTCACACACAAATAAAGAAAGGATCTTATCTGGACATGTGTCCGGAAAAGCTTAATTTCCATGTTAGAGTTTATTTTAGTTTCTTCCACCTACGCTCAATGGAGAACGTTATCATGATTTCATACGGGTACTCTACCTGTTCTGCTAGAACATGTGTCTTTATAAGTACGACACAACATGTGGTTCATGCACGATGGAGCTCCTGCACATTTCAGTCGAAGTGTTCGTACGCTTCTCAACAACAGATTCGGTGACCGATCGATTGGTAGAGGCGGACCAATTTCATGGCCTCCACGCTCTCCTGACCTCAACCCTCTTGACTTTCATTTATGGGGGCGTTTAAAAGCTCTTGTCTACGCAACCGCGGTACCAAATGTAGAGACTCTTCGTGCTCGTATTATGGACGGTTGTGATACAATACGCCATTCTCCAGGGCTGCATCAGCGCATCAGGGATTCTGTGCGACGGAGGGTGGATGCATGTATCGCCGCTAACGGAGGACATTTTGAACATTTTCTGTAACAAATTGTTTGAAGTCACGCTGGTACGTTCTGTTGCTGTGTGTTTCCATTCCATGATTAATGTGATTTAAAGAGAAGTAATAAAATGAGCTCTAACATTGAAAGTAAGCGTTTCTGGACACATGTCCACATAACATATTTTTTTCTTTGTGTGTGAGGAATGTTTCCTGAAAGTTTGGCCATACCTTTTTGTAACACCCTGTATATATATATACCGGGTGATCAAAAAGTCAGTATAAATATGAAAACTGAATAAATCACGGAATAATGTAGATAGAGAGAGGTACAAATTGACACACATGCTTGGAATGACATGGGGTTTTGTTAGAACCAAAAAAATACAAAATTTAAAAAATGTCCGACAGATGGTGCTGCATCTGATGAGAATAGCAATAATTAGCACAACAAAGTAAGACAAAGCAAAGATGATGTTCTTTACAGGAAATGATCAATATGTCCACCATCATTCCTCAACAATAGCTGTAGTCGAGGAATAATGCTGTGAACAGCACTGTAAAGCGCGTCCGGAGCTATGGTGAGGCATTGGCGCCGGATGTTGTCTTTCAGCATTCCTGGAGATGTCGGTCGATCACGATACACTTGCGACTTCAGGTAACCCCAAAGCCAATAATCGCACGAACTGAGGTCTGCGGAACTGGGAGGCCAAGCATGACGGAAGTGGCGGCTGAGCACACGATCATCTCCAAACGACGCGCACAAGAGATCTTTCACGAGTCTAGCAATATGGGGTGCAGCGGCATCCTGCATAAACATCGTACGTTTCAGCAGGTGTTTATGAGTCAGGTTGGGGATGATGCGATTCTGTAACGTATCGGCGTACCTCTCACCCGTCACAGTAGCAGTTACAAAACCAGAATCACGCATTTCCTCGAAAAAAAAAAAAAGGCCCGATAACGGTAGATGTGGTAAATCCAACCCATACTGTGACTTTCTCGGCGTGCAATGGAGTTTCGACGACAGTTCTAGGATTTTCGGTAGCCCAAATTCTGCAGTTGTGGGCGTTGACAGATCCTCGTAGCGTGAAATGAGCTTCGTCGGTCCACAACACGTTACTCAACCAATCGTCACCTTTAGCCATCTTTCGAAACGCCCAAACCGCAAATGTTCTCCGCTTCTCTAAATCGCCAGGTAACAGTTCATGATGCCGATGGATTTTGTACCGATTACATCGGAGGGTACGCCTCAGTGCCAACCAAACAGTAGTGTATGGAATGCCGGTGCGACGTGGGACTGCACGAGCGCTGACTTCCCCGTGCATAGAAGAACCCGCTACAGTCTCAATTTCTTCCTGAACTGTCTCAGCAGCATTAGGCCTTGTGCTCGGTCGGCCAGTACGGGGTCTATCGTCTAAACAACCAGTGGCTTCGAAATCATTCTCGCCACAGCTGCATTTGTCAACGGACCTTTACCCGTTCGAATCCCCTTCCTATGGCGATAGGGTCGTAACGCTGAACTAGCACATTCCCCATTCTGATAATACAGCGTCACTAAAAGCGCCTTTTCAGATAACGTCAACATGCTGCGACTGCTTGCACATCTGATTCTCTCTCTCATTACAGCTCCTTTTATACACGATTGTCATGTGCAGTCACTGACGTTTTACTGTCCAGCGCCATCTATCGTACATTTTGCGAACTTTTTTTCTGGTTCTAATAAAACCCCATGTCATTCATATACTAAAGATTCAAAACATTATAACCACCTACATAATAGCTTGTTTGTCGGATACCTGATATGCAGAATCAGTGATGTATTTCGTGCCAAAGACGGCCAGTTTGTTGGTAGGTTTGTGGTGGTGTGTGGCATTGGATATCTACGCACAGGTCATGTAATTCTCGTAAATAAAGGGCTTCTGATTTCAGTACGTGGTGATGGCGCCAGATAGCGACCCAGATGAGTTTCGTAGGATTTACATCAGACGAAATTGGTCGTCTAGACATCAACGTGAGTTCACTATAATGCTCCTCAAACCACTTTAGCACGGCTGTGGCTCCGAAACACGGACAGTTAGACTACTGAAAGATGACATCGCCGTCGGGGAAGACATCAGGCATGAAGGGGTGCAAGTGGTTCGCAGCTGTCAGCGTGTCCTCCATTACCACCACAGTTCCCATTCAAGCGTAGGAGAATGTCTCCCATAGCATAACACTGCTCCCACAAACCTGTGTCCGTGGCGCGCTGTGCGTTTCGAGCCGCTGTTCACCTCGGTGACGACCACAGCAAAAATGTCATTCACCCAAAGAGCAGACACGTTTCCATTGATCAACGGTCGAGTCCCGATGGTCCAGTGCCCACTGCAGTCGTTACTGACGGCGTCGTTCGGTCAATATGATAACAAATAGGGGCGGTCTGTTGCGGGTCTCCAAAGTTCAACCATGTATGATGGAAGCTGCGCCATGAAACGCTTAAGCGTGCGCCAGCATTGCGCTCTTTCTGCAGAGATGCGACAGACCACCATCTGCCCCACTTTACAGAGTAGGAAAGTCTCCAAACTCCCCCATTCTGTGAAGAGTCATGGACGTCCAACCATTTAGCGCCTAGTTGTAGTTTCACTGCAGAAGAACGTGAACGCTCGACCGGCTTCAACGTTTTCGAGGTGCTCGTTCACAGGCTCTGAGTAATAATAATGGATTTCTCCACTTGTAGCCCATACCTTCGCTACGGTAATCCCCTGTCCGCATCATTGTGTTAGTTTGTATCAAATCGCAAAGGAATCTGGCATGAGCCAGAGTAGTGTTGTTCGTTTTCTGCATCGCCATAAATATCATCCTTACCGTATCAGTATCTACCAAGAATTACCTGGTACGGATTGTATGCATCGCATTGAGTTCTGCCGATGGCCTCAACTTCAGATTCAGAGGGACGACACATTTATTAATTTGATTTTATTTACTGAAGAGGCTACATTCACGAACCATGTAAATGTTAATTTGTATAACATGCGTTATTGGGCAACTGAAAATCCATGTCGGCTGCGGCAAGCTGCACACCAAAAACCGTGGTTGATGAATCTATGGTATGGGATTCTGGTGGACAGTTATGGGCCCCTGTTTCATCGAAGGAAATCTTAATAGTGGGAAGTACACCACATTCTTGCAAGAAACATTAGGTCTGTTACTGGAAGAAATACCTTCAGGAACAAGGAATGGAATGTGGTATCAACAGGATGGGTGCCCATCACATTTGTTGCTGATGGCTAGAAGTGAATTGCAAAACTATTCCCAAATCGTTGGATTCGACACGGTGGAGATGTCAAGTCTGGTGAACGAGCTGGCCACGACACGCCTCTGGATTTTTGCTCGTGGGCATTCGTAAAAGACATTGTTTATAAAGACATTCCAACTACACCTGAAGATATGCGAGAGAGAATTCTCAGAGCACGTGCCAAAGTGATAGGGAATACCACTTAATCCATGATAACAAGATTGCAGCACCGAAGTGATGACCATTGGTATCAATGCAAACACCTTCTCTAAATGGACGTTCATGCCACCTTCAAAGGCCTTACTGTTACACATCGTTGGTTTCGTCTCGATAACTGCTATAAGAAAATAAGTACCAAATTATAGCATCCCATTTAAAAAAACAGAGTTGACCTTCATATCTCTGATGATGTGACCCCACCTAGCAAAAAGAAACCAAAGTCATATTATGGCCCCCATTGTGCCATGCACCATTTGTCCCACAAACTTTCCAGCTACTATTATACTTTCCGAGTTATTCTAGCCGGCCGCTGTGACCAAGCGGTTCTAGGCGTTTCAATCCGGAATTGCGCTGCTGCTACGGTCTCAGGTTCGAATCCTGCCTCGGGCATGGATGTGTGTGATGTCCTTAGATCAGTTAGGTTTAAATAGTTGTAAGTCTAGGGGACGGATGACCTCACATGTTAAGTGCTCAGAGCCATTTGGACCATTTGCGTTATTCTAGATGGTTATAGTTACCTTTTTTTTCCTTTATTGGATTTCGATTCCCCCCTAAGGGTGCTAAAATGTAAAACGGCGGAAAATTGTGGAAAGTTAAAACATAAAACTAATGGTGGGCGATGACAATAAAATACACAGAAAGCAGACAGGGAAAAAGTAGACAGAAAATTAAAAAAACACAGTGACAGTCTGGATTCTGTTCACAAGAGATATAAAAAAATCACACACTGTGACAGCATGATGTCCGCTCACAACACTTAGGAAAAGACGCACAACACTTAACAATCACTAGGAACACTGCACTAAACAGTCGGCATGAAGATGACACTCCACAGGCAAGGACAGATGGGAGGAGGGGCCTGGACAGAGAAGGGTGAAGGAAATTGTGGGACGAGAGGAAAAGACGAAAGGCGGGGGGGGGGGGGGGGGGGGGGGACGAACTCAGAAGGGGGGAGCTTACCATCACAAGACACGTGGATTTGTAAGACGTGTATATTTCTATTGTTTATTGTCAAATCATAATTTATGAAAGATGTTTATATTTTATTAACAGGATTAAGTAGGAATAATTAATATTTGTCATGTTGGAAATAATTGTGGTAGCAGGGAATGTCTGCACCAAAGTATTGTTGACAAGAGAGACTGCAAATTGATATAATTTTAAAAAGGGCGGGAGTGACCGCGTATAGATACATTTTAAGAAAAGAGCGGGAAAGACAGCGCATTGATACATTTTGTAATGGTAGCAGGGATTGTCTGCACCGGAAAGCATTGTTGGCAGGAGAGACCGCACTTAAGCGTTCGTAGGAAGTCAGTAGTAAGCGAGAAGTGAAGCGAGTCGGTAGCAGGTCTGAAGCGAGAGGTTGAGAGGAGCGGTGTGCCTGCCAGCCACTAGCTATGATTTACAAGAGATTATAAACGGATGTACAGAGACATCAGCTATCTATTATAATGAGGAACTAATATTACTGAATTAATTTTTTGAGAAACTCAAGACTAGTGACGGTATGTTTTCGCAATGCTAGTTGTAAGATTACTGTAAAAAGTAAGTGCCATTTGAACGTTTGTAAAATCATTTCATTCAGAATATAATTAACTTTTGCCAGCAATATTGCATTTCTAATTATAATCCATCCTAAAAACCATCAACGTAAAACTCTGAAAATGTTATTGTTCTCAAGAAAAAGTTTAACTATAAATTACGTAACTTCAGTCAAATTAATTAAAGAATAACGTCAGCTTTGCTTTTAAAGAATAACGTCAGCTTTGGTGATAAATACAGCCACTTATTATGAAAGGCCACTAGCAGCTAACAAAGTATAGTAAAACAGAGTAAGTATATTCATGTCGCAGTTCGATGTAGCAGTCACATGGCGATCCAGTAACAGTAAAAAAGGTAAGGAACAGTTTTGGGTTATTACAGATAACGACTGAGGGCCACGTCGACGGCATATTCTATGTTTCGTCGAAATAATCAGAAAATCACTTTTAATAAGCAGCAATAAAATTTGTATGCGAAGATAGAAAAAGAGAATAAATTTCAAAGGAAGACTTCATTTGTTATTATTAAGCAAGAGATAGAAATCCTAAGGAAAAGTTTCATAGTTTGTTGTAAAAGGGAAGGTAAGTCCCAATAAGATTTCACAGAAAACCGAAACTGCATTTAATCTTGGCTGGAGTCCTCCCAATTACACACAATGTCTGTGGCTCTCAGTCCCAGCCAGCCAAACGTAAATCACATACGTAATTCTCGGTTGATACAGAAGAAAACTGCAAAGAAGTGTTTCGCACCTGTCAACAGTGGACTCCTCAACAGCGACGCAGCTCCAGCTGCTTCTCGGCCGCGCCCCACCTGCAGGCGGAAGCCCTGGAGCGCCGCCGCCGTCTCCATCCCTCTGTCTGGGTGGCACTTTTATAGCCTTTCTGGCCATTCGTCACGTTTACATTACAGTCTCGTTTACTGTTTTTTCCTGGCTTCGGCACATATCTTCACAGGTCCGGCGTGCTATTCTGGATTTAGCGACGTTGCTGGTAGAGGGTGGCCAGATGCTCGCCCTACCGCCACCCCTTTCCTCCTGGGACAGAATTTGTGAGTTTCAATTGTGCGCGTCTGGTGTTATCCCGTGTGAAAGTGTTTGAGGATCGTGCAACTAAAGCGGGATGTGGGTTGCAACCTGGTGTCCAGCTACTTGCAAGTAGAAAACCGCCTAAAAACGACAGCCAGGCTGGCGGCACATGGTCCATCGTCGTTAATCCGCAGGGTGGAATAGACCTGGGTCAGTACGCCTCCCGGAATCACGGAAGCGGTGTGCTAACACGCGCAGGTATCTTGGCCGGTAGTACAATTTAAACACTATTAGACAGTGACTAGAGCATTTCTATCGGTGCCTTACGTTATGTGCTGTTAGACCCTTTTCAATCTTGGCGGCTTCGTCTTTCCCAAAGAAGCCAGGCTGGTGCTTCTTTCCCTCTGTCTGCCCTGAAAACTGGGCTATAGTAAAGGCCTGAAGGTCTCCATTTGCCCACTAAAATGGTCCTCTAAAGGAGGCTACCAATTTAAAATCATAATAAGACTTATATCTTAATTAATCTAATTCAGGCATATCAGCGACGGACGTGGTAAACGGGAGGAAGGTCATTATTGAGTTTCTTTGGTTTACTTTTTGTGTGTTTCATAGTCACGTGGAATGGTCTCTCTGTTAGAATTTCATTTACCGGCTTTCTCATCCTTGTGCATGGGATAATACGTGGAAATTTGTAAATTATGTCGTGCCCCCAACCTGTGTCGTACGCTGCCTTAAGGTCTAAAAATGCAGTTGAGATTTTGAATTTTCCTAAGTATCCCGCCCGTATGAATGTTGTAAGAGCGGAACCCTGATCAACGCAACTTGTGTCTGGTCGGAAACCAGCTTGCTCAAGAGCTACAGTGCTCAATATTTTCTGAGTGATTCTGTTATACGGTACCTTCGCTAGCAGTTTGTAGCTCGTGCTAAGTAGCGATATGGGGTGGTAGTTCTCAGGTGCTGTATATTTTTTCCCAATTTTTTAAAGTTCTGGATGAATATCTTCTTCACCTGTGGCCCTGCCATCTATATCTTTATTCACTTCCTTGAAAAAATGTGACACGTATACAGAATAATACGGACGACTGTTTGGCATAAGTGGCACCTCCCACAAGAGAGTCTTGGTGTAGCACAGTGTGTCTTTCTGTTGACATTTGAAGCTCACGCAGCCCAGAAGAGTCAAACAAATTACTGCCAGCCTCGAGCTGAGAGGTCCTCGAGAAGCGTTAAGCAGAGCCATAATGCATGTGCTCAGCAGCGCCCTGGCTATACTGTGCCAGATGAGACAGTGACACGATTACCTGGTCTACCCTGAGGGTGGCGTCTACTGCACGTCCCCTGTCCGCACCACTGGCACACAAGACGCGGTTTAGGAGTGGCTGTGGTGACACAAAGAGCGCAGTGGTTCTCCGTAGCATGGCTTGTATCGGCGCCTTCCACTGACTTCCCCCAGAGGCTCACAAGTTGTGTGCGCCGCCGTCCTAGACTCCCCGTGCTTGCTAACCCTTAACTCGGGAGGTGACTTTTCTGTCATGTACATTACGAGATGTACTCTCCAGCACTCCTATGTTAAAACACAGATTTAAGGAACAAATCATTTGCAAACTTTAGTGTACGTTATGTAATATTTATTTTTATAATTATTTAACAGTTGTTTTACTGCACTAAATAAAGTCTGCTGTGTTTTCCTCGCTAGCAGTTTGTAGTGATATGGGGGGGGGGGGGGGTAGTTCTCAGGTCTATCGTTGTGTCTATCAGGCTAGAGAATAGTAATAATTCTTGCTCCCGGTGTGGCATAATACGTGATTGCAAAATGAGGCTTAGAAATTATACCAACCATTTTTTTGTATATTTTATCATAATTTTTTAAAAATTTTGGATGGATATGGTCTTCACCTGTGGCCTTGCCAAGCTTTATGCCATCTGTATCTTTATTCATTTCCTCCACTGTAAAGTGATCTGAATATGGCGTTATTATTCAAACGTTTGGAAATCACTGTCTTTTTTGTGGCACGAATGTTTGTTGCTGATGTTTTGTAATATTTCATCTGTAACAAAGAGCTCATAAAAATCTTCTGGTTTTTAGGGTTTTGCATTCTTTTATCAATCACCTTGGCACAGTGGGCACTCGTATAAGGCACCATGTTCGGCTGATTGCCAAGAGGATCAAATCACGATCTTTGATCAGTTATTGAATCATCAAAAGACTTGTCACCTTCAGAAAATGGTAATCACTTTACACAGCGACGTTTATGTGGTAGAAATAGTGCAGTCGATGAATAACTGTTTTGTCCTCGTGATATATTTGCTGCTATAAGCAATCAAAGCGTTTTAAAAGTAATCACAGTGAAATTCGTTCCTTCTTACATAACTGTGGCTTTCTTTGAGTAATTGTCCCTTACCATACCAGGCCCGTCAATACACCAACTCGGCAACCGTCAATTGGTGCACTTGCATTGCTGCTCAGCGGCAGGTTCAGAGTAACGCCTGTGCGTTGGTGACCCTTGTAGTGCGGCTGTAGGACGGGTTGCCGGCCGGCAGGCGCAGCATTATGTACCCTCGTATATTCTTACTTGCTCAACACACGTTGAGTGGTCGCCACTACTCGGTACTCTCGCCAACAATGACGCAATGCGGCGAGGAAGGCGAGAGCTTTGTTAGAAGAACGAGAAGCAGCGGACAGTGGACTGTATCGGACGAGAGCTGTTTCTAAATTCTGACCCTAGTTACAGTACATATCCCGCCATCCTGATTTAGGTTTTCCGTGATTTCCCTACATCACTTCAGGCAAATGCCGGGATGGTTCCTTTCAAAGGGCACGGCCGATTTCCTTCCCCATCCTTCCCTAATCCGAGCTTATGCTCCGTCTCTAATGACCTCGCTGTCGACGGGACGTTAAACACTAATCTCCTCCTCCGTATCCCGCCATTGCAGTGTGGACTGTGCAGCAGCAACACCATTCACGCGATTTTAAATCGAAACAACAGAGCGTTCGGGATGGCAAAAGCTTATCTATTCCTATTGATTTTTGTTTGCAATTAAGAAATATCACAGTTAATGATACATATTTAATCCGACATAACTAACGAGGTGTGGTTTGTCACACTGAGCGAGGATTTTCGAACTCCAGTGTCGATTTTGGTGGAATGCTTCTATAAACCCCCTCTCCATTAAATCAACAACCGCACAACGTTCCATTCTGGATTACTTTATCACCTGCCTTGCTTCTTGTTCACTCCTGGTTCTGACATATGTTAGGATTTTCTAGAACACACCCCGTGAACTATTTATCTGTTTTCTCCAGCATAGCACCAACTGTGTTCGTAGGAACGTGAAAAGTTTAACGATCCTATATCTGATGAAATAGTTAGTCGGAGGATGAAGAAAGATGCCAGTGATGTCAGTGATGTCAGTGATGTACGTCAAGCAATAGCTGAGACAGAGAACTATTTCGCAACAGCCACTTACCAGAAGTCTGATAGTAAACAAGAGGATCATCTGTAAGAAGAACTTCAGGACAGTAGTGATGAGGGCCTCTCTGCTTCTCCAATAAAATACTTAGTCTTAATTAAAATCAAATGGGTTCTGAACGCTGGCAAAGAAAAATCTAGATCCCAGCATTGAATGACAATTTTTGAGAACTTCTTTTTGTACCTATCGAGTGCAATTTTTCTGTGTAAGATCAAATCTGGGCTGCGTGAGCTTCAAATGTCAACAGAAAGACACACTGTGCTACACCAAGACTCTCTTGTGGGAGGTGCCACTTATGCCGAACAGTCGTCCGTATTATTCTGTATACGTGTTACATTTTTTCAAGGAAGTGAATAAAGATATAGATGGCAGGGCCACAGGTGAAGAAGATATTCATCCAGAACTTTAAAAAATTGGGAAAAAATATACTGCACCTGAGAACTACCACCCCATATCGCTACTTAGCACGAGCTACAAACTGCTAGCGAAGGTACCGTATAACAGAATCACTCAGAAAATATTGAGCACTGTAGCTCTTGAGCAAGCTGGTTTCCGACCAGACAGAAGTTGCGTCGATCAGGGTTCCGCTCTTACAACATTCATACAGGCGGGATACTTAGGAAAATTCAAAATCTCAACTGCATTTTTAGACCTTAAGGCAGCGTAAGACACAGGTTGGGGTCACGACATAATTTACAAATTTCCACGTATTATCCCATGCACAAGGATGGGAAAGCCGGTAAATGAAATTCTAACAGAGAGACCACTCCACGTGACTATGGAACACACAAAAAGTAAACCAAAGAAACTCAATAATGACCTTCCTCCCGTTTAGCACGCTCATCGCTGATATTTCAGTGTTGTGATTTCAGTGTCGTCTATATCTGTATGCTGTGTCGCCAGTGGACAGTCGTCAGCATATCCAAATTTTAAAGATGTTGTTTCAGGTATAAGGTTCAAATGGCTCTAATCACTATGGGATTTAACATCTGAGGTCATCAGTCCCCTAGACTTAGAACTACTTAAACCTAACTAACCTAAGGACATCACAAACATCCATGCCCGAGGCAGGATTCGAAACTGCGACCGTAGCAGCAGCGCGGTTCCGGACTGAAGCGCCTAGAACCGCTCGGTTACACGGCCGGCCTGAAATAAGGTCTTACTATCATGAGTAACTGCTTCCGGTATTGGATGTCTTTTCTAAGCCCAATGAAGACAGAAGCTACATGTTAGCACTTGAGTAATAAATTGCAAATAATGGGCTAGTGCTTTATGCTAACATCCATTTACTGACCCGTAATATGACACCAAAGTATCTGGGACTAACCTTGGATACTACCATCAGTTACAAATAGCACTCAACAAAAAACAGCTTATGAATTATATTCTTTCTGGTTAGGAGTTTAGCTGCTATGTGCCACAACTTGGGACTCTAAGACATGCATTCTATGAGCATCTGGTCTGGGACTGGTATACTCGTCGGCAGAATATTGTTCACTAGTATGGCTAAGTAGCGCTCACACGAAGAAAATCGACGCGGAAATGAATAGAACCATGAGAATGGTATCTTGGACATTAAAACATACAGCCACCTACTGGCTAGCAATACTTAATCATATTCCACCGCCTCATTTGCGCAGGCAAGTTGCACTAGTCAGAGACTACATAAAATACAAAACAACACCCAATTCATGATTTCAGTAATGAAAACTGCACCAGTTACTTATATTCATGTAAACAAATTCACAAAAACACTTGAAAATGAGAATAAATTGTCCAAACGCGTTGTGCTAAGCACCACAAAATGTTTGGTGATATTTGTATATGTGAGTTTTTGCCTGTCTTGCGTCTTTTTGAAGTTACATTGCAATAGAAAAATCGGACAAAGTGTATCACTGAGTGTCTGTAAGCGTTAATGTGAGAAATGGTACTTTTCTTTGTCTCTTGCAAGTATTGTCCTTCCTCCATTATACAGAAAATCACACTCACGCAAAACATCATTCACACTGTTTGTTTACAAAACATACTACAAAGATATTATGACACTATGGCTTGGCAAAGAGTTTATACACAGTCAAATTGTTACAAAGTTATTGTGTTACATTACGTAGATATATATAAAGTTGTAAATTATGAACAGTATTTTTTACAGCGATTGACCACTAAATCATGGACTTTTTGTCTAATGAGGAAATGAACATATTTATGAAAATTGTTAAAGTTACCATATGCAGGAGAAACATTTGAAGAAATTAGCTGATTCAGTATCTAGTTTGTCATTCAGAATTTTTTCTCCTTGCTTTTTGTGGTGCACAAAAATTTCGAGCTCCTCCTTTAAATCCGTTTTTGAAAGTCGTTAAGTATATTAAGACCCTCTTCTATGTTTTCAAACAAGTGTCCAGTGTTTTTTATGTGTGCTGCTATCGCTGATTTTCTAAATTGGTTATGTGTCTAACAGTTGATATGTTCATTGTATCTGATATGAAAATTCGTGACAGTTTGCCCTATATAGTAGCTTGAGAAAGTTTTACATGTTATTTTGTACATCACCGAGACTGAGATTTTTTTATTGTTTAACGTATGGACTAGTTACTGCTGTAGTATGTTGTGGAGAAAGCCACTTTCATTTTATGTGACCTACGTAAGTTTGATATTTTTTGAGAAATGTTACTTACGTAACGTATGCTAGCCACATATTTGATTGCTTTGTTGGTTCCTTCTAAAGAGCCAGGAATTTCTTTCTTTTTTTATATTTGTCTCTGCTTGCTGTCTGTCACTGAGCTGAGGAAGTCATTGGCCACTGCAGTTTGCTTAATGATGTCTAATTCGTTCTCCCAGTCCTCTTTGTTCACTGGAATTTTGTTTCTTCTGTGTACCATCGTTTTGTGCGCTGCCTTCCTGTGTACATCTGGGTGGCATGATGTGGCAGGGACTGTGTTCCTGGGGATTTCTTTTTTCTGTGTATCTTGAAATTGTGCCGGTTGCTATTGTTTTCTATGCGCAGATATAAAAAATTTATGTTATTGTGTTTTTGGTATTGAGCTGTCAAATTAATTTTCTTGTGCACATTAATACACGAACTTATGATGTTACTTGCGTTTTTGGTGTCGTCTTTGAGCAAAATTAAGGAACCATCAACATATATTTTGTAGTATACTATGTTTTTAAACAGGGTTCCTGGCTGCTCAGTATTTTCTGTTCTAGGTGGTTCATGAAAATGTCTGCCATTGTGCCAAATATGGATGAGCCCATGGCTATCCCATCTGGTTGTTGATGCGCGGTGCCATTGAATGAAAAGTAGTTGTAGTTGAGGATTATTTCTAGTAAGTCTATAAACTGAATAATTTCACCTTGTGAATTCTTTTTGTGCTTTACTAAATTGTTCTTTCTTACATCGACGGATTCTTTAACAGGGAATTGGAATATACGTTTGTGACATCAAGTGACGTAAAGTGGGCATCACCTAGAACGTTTAATTCTTTTATTTCAGTGACTAGTGTGGAACTGTCTCATTCAGTTTATGTTGCTTCGTATGTGAATTACTTTTTTGGAACTGGTTGATCTTGTGAGATAGTTTGTATGCAGGGCTGTTCATACTATTAACTACAGGTCTTATGGACATACTTCCTTATGACCATAGTTTGGGATCGGGGAGCTTTAGGGTTTATATATATTCATATTTTTTCATATTCTCTCAGTAAGAAATATGGTTCCTTTAAATCTCTTTTGATTTTGTTATGGAACTGTTTTGTTGGATCTTTGTTAAGTTGTACTATGTTGTTTTCTGTGAAGAATTTAACGCGTTTTCTCAGTGTATTCACTTTCTTTCATAATGATAGTCGTGTGGCTTTTATCTGGTTTAAGGTTAATGCCTGATTTCCTCTGAGTTTGTTGTTTATAACACCTGAATAATTTTGGATGTGTCTATGGTTAGCTTCATACTTCGCTACTTTCTTTTCGAGGAGTTGTTTCCTTTGTGACCTATGGCAGATTTTTCATTGCTGTTTAGTTTTACAACCAAGCCTAGAAGAAAACTAGCCTTCCAGCAAGTCCCAAGACTCGATAAAGTGAGAGGGTTAATCGTTGGGCTTACCACCCAACATTGTACAAAACTGACGGGTTCCTATATACTCACACCGAGCCTCAGATTGGAATGGATGAAAGGAAAACGACCCAAGCTTATGAATAAAGGATTACGAATAGGTACATGGAACGTAAAACTGTACGCTGCAGGACTGACAAAAATACTTGATGAATAACTAACAAGATGGATATTACAACCCTGCAGGAGATAAGATGGCCTGGACAACGTATGCACAGAGAGAAAAACTAAACGATCATATACAGCAGAAAGAAGCATGGTCACCACATATTTGGGACAGGATTTGCGGTTCATGATAAAATAATGACCAATACGATCACACTAGAAAGTCAATGAAAGAGTATGCTACATCAGAATCATAGAAATATCTCATTAATAAGTGTCCATGCCCCAACAGAGGACAAGGAGGAAGACATAAAAGACGAATTCTATGACACCTTAGACCAGATGTACTCCAGATTACCCCAGTACGACATCAAAATTGTGTTGGGAGACTTAAATGCCAAAATAGGGCAAGAACGGCAATGCCAGCCATATGAGGCATGTTCAGCCCTCACACTGAATCAAATGATAACAGTATAAAGGTTGTCAACTTCGCCACAGTTAGAAGCACGAAAATAGGAAGTACATCATTCCCCCATAAAGACATATGTAAAGCAACATGGACCTCGCCAGATGGATTAACTAGGAACCAAATAGACCATGTTTCGATAGATAAAAAACATAAAAAGGCAATAGATGTTAGGACAATTAGATGGGCTGAGATAGGATCAGACCATTTTCTTGTGCTAATGAAGATGAAACAATCATTACCAAATCCACCAATTAAGAACAACAGTGGTAAAAGAACCCAAAGAGTATATGTGAATAGGCCAAAAGAGGAGAAAGTGAATAAACAGTTTATATCTTCAGCTTCTTTTCTGTTGTTGTCATTCTCTAATTCAGCGAATCTATTTTTAAGCTTAATCTTAAACACAAAATGGAAGAAGATGACGATGCGCTGTCTCCCTCATAACTATTAACTACTTGGAGATAATAATAATAGCAATATAAAGCGCAAATCGTGGTTCGATGAAACCTGTAGAAAACCAGTACAGGACAGGAAGAGAGCCAGACAGGCAATGGTGAACAAAAACAACCATGAAAACCAAGCAATGTACAGGAAAGCCACGATAAAGATGAAGAGTACACTAAGGCGAGAGAAAAGTGCATTAATATATAAACAATTAGAGAAGGCTGAGGCGGACTATAACCAGAACAATAGTAAATAGTTTTATAGGACAATGAATAGCTACAGGAAAGAGTACAGAGCTAAGGCAGTGACAATGAAGGACGAGAATGGGAAATTGATCACTACGAATGAAGAAAATTTAGAGAACTGGAGGAAATACTTCAAAGAACTGCTGAACAACTCGGTAGATACCTACAATAATAAAAAAAAGGCAGAAAACAATCAGAACGTACAACCATTAGTCGAAGAACCACTGTGATGGAGGCGACGAAGACAATAAAAAGAGAAGAGAATGGGAAGGCTTCTGGAATAGACATGATATGAGCAGAGCTCATCAAAGAAGGGGGACATAAGGTACATGGGTTGTTAGCCAAACTAATGAAAGTGATATGGAGAAAAGAAGTAACGCCGGAGGGATGGGAAACTGCTGCTGTATGTCCCATATACAAGAAAGGAGACACAATGTTGACACAGAACTACAGAGGGATATCTCTCCTACGCACATGCTATAAAGTAATATTAAGAATTATACTGAACAGGCTCAACCCATGCACTGAGGAAATATTAGATACAGCACAAGCAGGGTTCAGAAAAGGTAAATCAACAATCGACCAAATATTCATACTAAGACAAATATTAGATAAGAACTGGGAGTACAATCATGATACCTTTGGTCTGTTTATAGTTTTCAACAAGTCATATGACAGCATAGCGAAAATGAGGAGGATAATGGCAGAGTATAGGATTCCTAACAAGCTGATAAAGCTAACTAAAATATGTGTGATGGAATCGAAGTTTAGAGTGAAAGTACAGGGTAAGTTCTCAGAAGAATTTGAAGTAAAAACAGGCGTGAGACTGGGAGATATTATATCACCAACCGTGTTCAATTTGGCCCTCAACACCACCCTGATGAGGGTAACATGTGAAAGTGCAGGAGTCACCATAGGAAAAAAGAAAAATGTCCAGGCTTTTCCGGATGATATTGTGCTGATTGGAAAGAACATGGTAGAACTCGAGAAAATGGGGACTGTGCTAATGGAAGAAGCTATGGAAGTAGGTCTAAATATAAATTAAAGTAAAACAAAGTTCACGGTAGTAGAAAGAAGAGGTTATTTAGGACCAAACCATCTAAAAATCGGAAATCCAACAATACAGAAGACAGACACACTCACATACCTCGGCGTCAACATAAACGAACAAAACCTTATGGACCATGAGATAGTAACAAGAATTCAAGTTGGGGGAAGATGTCTAGCAGCTATGCACATCATTACAAGATCGAAGTTACTATCTAGTCGAGGCAAAAAAAAAAAAAATCATACCATCATCAAACCAATAGTGTTCTATGCTAGTGAGACATGGACCCTGATAAAGAAAACAGAAAAAAATCATCACTTTTGAAATTAAAGCACTGAGAAAAATATATTGACCAGCGAAAGAAAATGAACAGTGGAGAGTAAGAAAAAACAGATAACTTAGTCTGTTAATTTTTACGCTCGCTACGACGTCAGGCAGTGTGTATAATTGTCTAAGATGGTACGGACATATGAGGAGGAGAGGGGAGAACACGGTAATAAAGCCTGTAATATACGGAGAAGCTGAAGGAAAGAGACCTCTGGGAAGAGCGAGCATGAGATGGAAGGACAGTACCATGGGAGACATGTAGATACTGAGTCTGGGAGATGAAGATGCAGATGACAGGAAAGTTTGGAAGGCAGGACTGAGAGAGGCCAAGGGCGGGGTGCGGTTTGTGTGGCCAGTACAAGTAAGCAAAGTGAGTTTAGTTTTACAGTATCTGTTGCATTTTTTGTTGTCACTATGAGCTGTTGTAGAGTGTTGTCTGACAGTATTTAATGACAGAGTTAATCCTGTTAAATAAAGCTTTAAAAAATAATGCAAAAGGAAACCTATGTCTGTGTTGTTCGCTACTCTGCTGCAGAATATGTTTGTGTTTTTAACAATGTTCCCTTCCTTACTGCTCTGATATGGTATGAACTTACAATTTGTAACATTAACGTTTAAACACACTCAGTGATTCATTTTCTCCGATTTTCCAATTGGAATAACTTCAAAAAGACGCAAGAGAGGCAGTAAATCACACACAAAGACATCGACAAACATATACATGTAAACAAATGCACTTGAAAACGAGAATATATTCTCAAAACGCGTTGCGCTAAGCATAAAAAATAAGTAAATAATGCAGTTCTTTTTATTTAAATCATGAATGACACAGTTGCGGGCTTTCCTGAATCATCTAATCTGATGAACGAAATTAAAAAACTACCAATGCCCCATTCATTGCTTCTGTGAAGATGTAAAAATCAACAGACTTCAGTCAAAAAATCTTCCAATTGGTACTGCTATAGACCTGCAACGAGATGACTTCGACATGATTGAATGTTGTGGTAGAGAGAGGGAAATGGTTTTATTGACAAATTCAGAGAGATTCCGTGAATACCGAAAAAAAGCCATAGTTTGGTCTTCTCAGGAGAGTGTGAACAGGGCTCAAAAGGAAAAGAACGAACCACGGAAGATGTGCAGACACCATATTGATTACTTCTGCTTATAGTGACTGCGGTGCTGAAAGACAAACGGTTCCATACGTGACGACGGATACCCTGTGAGGAGGTAACACGCCCAGACTGCTGATTTCCTGAATGCGACCGAAATCATCGATTATTTTAGGAATCTGCACCTATTTTTGTGGACTATGTTAGTCATCTGTACATATTTTTGTGATGTGCATCGTATTTTGTTACACACTGACTGAGACTTTTGTGTCTTTATATCTGTAGTTCTATCTTCATTTATACTTATTTTCATATTTGTCTTTGCATATTTGTGATGTGACATTCATGGGCATTTACGAATTTATGTTCCGTATGGTGTCCTTTATAAAATGTGATTTGCACCATACATTTAATAAATAATGGCTACCAATAAAGGAGGATAAAATAAAGCGATTGTTTGGACTGATTTTGTGGGTGGAATTAGTGAAACTTCCATCATACATTTATATTGGTCGCACGATCCATTGTTAATTTCGGAACGATCTTTAAACATTTTCTTTTGTGAGAATGTTTGAATTATGTTGTGTGTGCTGCATTTCGCAGACAAAACAAATTTGATGCTTTAGATCGTCTCTCAAAAGTTCAGTTCATCATCGAGGATCTGCACAAAAGTTTTTAAAAAATATTATGATTCTTCCGAAATACTATGTACTGATGAGTCTCTAATACCATTCCGAGGACTAATTACATTCAGACAATATTTAAAACAAAACACAAGTATGGCCTCAAAATGTTTAAATTCTGCTACGACAGGGAATACTGCTACAGTTATCGAATTTACGCTCGCAAAATACTTGGTACAGAAAACACCACACCAAGAAACGTTATTTTGAGTCTGTGTCATGACTTCTTCAATAAAGATCATGTATTATGCAATGATAATCGCTACACCAATGAAGATTTGCCAAGCAAACTCATAACACAGAACATGTATGTGGTTCGTACCCTTCGACTAAATCACAAAATAATTCTGAAAAAAAATTGTAACGGCCATACTGAAACGCGGGGAAATGATTCCAAAAGAGAACAGCCAAGGAATTACAATCCTGAAAACAAAAGGCACAAGAGACGTTTTTGTTCCTTCCACCAAATATTCGAGTGGAATGAAAAACGTGACAATCGAAACGGTGGTTTACCGAAAACCAAATATTGTTACTGAATTAAATGAAGGAGTACATGATACTGACTTTTCTTATGATATGAGTGAACATAGCAGCCCATTGAGAAAGACAGTAAACAGTATCGAAATTAGCATTTGATCTTTTTCTGAACACCGCTGTTGTGAATGCGTTATATTTATTCCAAGAGGGAAAATGTCAGTCATAATATTTCGGCAACAGTTGGTAACTGCGCTCACATGGTATTCACGAGAAGAAGGTAGAAGTAGGAACAAACACCAATTGGGAAAAAGAAAGGAAAGGCGTTTGAAGAGCGGAGATACTGCTCTGGATCTTACAAGACGAGCACGAAAACATTCGGGTGCACTGCAGCTAGAAAATCAAGAAGTGCAAATGTAAACCTCTTTTCTATTTTGGATGCTATATTAAACTTTATTACAGTTGCAATATTTCATACCGTTGATACAGCCGTTCCCAAGCACTGATGTCCAAACTAAAAGAGGACTACAATATTTATTCGCTGACTGAGAAGTCCTTGACAAACAAAAAAAGAAAGTGTTTTCGTTACATAAAAGCGCAGAAGTTATGCGATCAACTAAACTTTATTTCTTATAAATTTGCAATTTATATTATTGAAGACCTTTAAATACACAACAGCCTTATGCAATATTGATTGAATTTTTTAAGTAATAAAACTTAGTTGTCACGTAACTTCTGCGCTTTTATGTAACGAAACCAATAGACTAACAGTGAATGACGTGAGGCTCTAATTTTGCGCAAAACAAACAAACAGCAAAGAGAAGTCCCCGGCTCCCAGTATGACAGCTGAAGATAGCAAAACGAAAGCCGAAGCTCTAAATTTCACGTTCAAGAAATCTTTCACGCAGCAGAATCGTATAAACATACCGTAGTTTCCCATGAACTGAGCCCCGTATGGACGACATAGTAATAAGCATCCCTGCGTACAGAAACAACTGAAGGAGTTCAAAACAAATAAGTCTCCAGGTCCAGATGCAATCCCAATTCGGTTTTTCAAAGACTACACTACGGCATTTGCCCCTTACATAGCCTGCATTTATTGCGAATCTCTGGCGCAATAGCAGACACAGTACGAACCTCTGCACTCGCCTTAGTGTACTCTGCAGTCAAGTACTGTGCACCAGCGTGGTTAAGCAGCAAGCATGTAAAGAAGGTAGACACCCCATCTCAACGCCGCTATGAGAACCATAACTGGATGCATAAAGACTACCCCACTATATTGGCTTCCAACACAGTCATAGAGCTCCACCGTTCCTGCGAAGATAGGAAACTCTGATGAAGGAATACACAATAATAATTAATAGTCCTCTACTTCCTATCCATGAAGATGTCCCAACCTTGGAAAGAACACGACTCCACTCCAGATATCCCCCTTTAAGAATGGCCCATCAACTGTCAGCTGCCAACTGCAGCATGGATACTAAATGGCACGAGAGCTGGAGTGATAGTGTCTCTCCTGAGAACCGTGAACTTATATGTCCATCAGAGAAACTTAAGGGCTTTGAACTTCCACGACAGCTGTGGAAAAGCCTAAACAGAATCCGAACAGGACATGGACTATGTGCACACAATCTACACAAGTGGGGAAAGCTTACCAGCCCTAGCTGTGACTGTGGGGCACCTAATCAAACAATACAGCACATCGCCCAGGACTGTGAATTAAGGGCCTACCAGGGTAGTCGAGCTGACTTCTTCAACGTCACACCGCCCTGCCTCGAATGGATCGCCAATTTGGACGTTAGAATATGAATACTTGTGCAGTGCAAAGCATCTGCTGTGATGTTACTTTTTATTGTGTTTATTATATTTTATCTGAATATGTATCCTTCACTTATATATTTTATAGTGTATTTTATCACATAATTTCATAATTTAATAAGTATAAACCATGTGGTAGCGCCATACGCTAAATAAATAAATCTAGCGCAGTGCAAAGTCCCAAGCAACTGGAAAAAAGTGCAAGTGACTCTTATGTATAAGAAGTGCAAAAGAACTGAGCCGCAAAATTACAGACGAATATCCCAAACATCGGTTTGCTGCAGAATTCTCCGAATACAATAAATTTTATTGAGACTGAGAAGTTTATGTCCACGAACCAGCATGGTTTTAGGCAGCATCACTCCTGCGAAACTCAGTTGAACTTCAGCGAACTGTGGATGAATGGCAACAAGCAGATTCCATATTTGTAGATATCTGGAAAGAGCTTGACACGATGTCCCCACCAGTGGCGGGTTCGTGCTTGGCTACCAGGGGGCCCCAGCCCTTGCAGCATCACTTCCCTTCCGCGCTGCATGTCTGTCCTCTTGCTGGTCTCTTTCTTGAGGAACATGTCTGGGGTGATATTGGGAATGTTCTAGATTGTCTGTCTCTGACATAAAAACAGTCTCACCACTGCTTTAGGTTCCCTTTTCCTTTCTTTGCTCCCCTTCTCCTCTCGTTCCTCCGCTTCGGCATTTGAGGTTCCTCTTTATCTTCTTCCTCGGTGTGTGCTCCTGAATGCCGATCCCCGCGACTGACGCGTGACTGTGTAACGCATAATTCCCAGCCCCAGTTCGATAGGTGGGGTTCGCAACTACCACCTGGTACAGGTCAGGCCCAGGAAGAGGTGAATGCGTGAGGTGCAAACTTTCGAAATAGCCGATTTGTCCCTCTGTTAGGTGTTCAGGAGGCGTGACCTGAGGTGTGAACTGTCATCCAAGGCGGGTGCGCCCCTTGTGAAGGGGGCCCCCACTTGAAAGGAGCGCGCCACTGGAGACCCTGGCAGTCATGGGGGGTTTTATCGCTTTGAGCCAACCATCTTCCCAACCAACGTCTACGAAACGTTAACGTAATGCGGCTAACGATTCAAAGACCCTTCCTGCTGCACCACGGTTCCTTGTGGTCTCACGCACTGAAGACGGTCAGTCATTCACCATGGTAAATCCGTTTATTATTCAGAAAGGTGTTGATGCAATTGCCGGCCCTGTGAAACACTGCTCTCGTTTACAGAATGGCACTTTGCTTTTGGAGACTACTTCTGATTCTCAGGCACAACAACTGCTTGCCTCTTCGCTTATCCACGTCTACCCTGTTCGTGTCGAGACGTTTGCACCTTTGGTGTAAATTAAACCACGGGCAGAATTCAGACACCTCAACGGTCTAACCGAGGCCGAAATCCAATCTTACCTGTCCGATCAGGGTGCCATTAACGTCCATTGGGTAATGAAAATGGTAGATTCTTCTTTAGTGTCAACGCGCACTTTTTTCCTCACATTTGATAATTTCATAGCCTGCTTTGATCTCTGGCGGAAGCACTACTCTATCACAGTCCGACCGTACATTTCGAACCCGATGCGCTGCTACCAGTCTCATTGTCTCAACCACACTAGAATGTCTTGTCGATACAGCTAAATGTGTAACCTGTGGTAGCAACGTACACGAGGGCGATTGTCTGCCTGCTCCTCCACGCTGTATCAACTGCAAAGGCGGCCATGCCGCCTCCTCTCGGAATTGCCCCGTGCATCTTGATTAGCGGGCTGTCCAAGAGATCTGGGTAAAAGAAAAAGTGTCTTACCCCGTCACTCACAAGTCATTAGCTAGTCGCAAACCCGACATTCTGCCGTCTGGTACCTGTAGTTCCGTTCTTGTTACCCTCACTCCATGAAGGACATGGCCGGGCAGACATCCGACCTCAGATTCAGCTCTGAAGTTGTAAAATCGCCCAATGTCAAGGTAACATCATCCTCCCCACCATCCAGCCTGCAACGAACCATCAAACTCTCGCACGAGACGCGGAACCACCAGCTACGCAACCAGTAGGCCATAAAGGACAGAAGGAGTATTCATGTGAAGACTATGTCCCTCCAGTCAAACAACACCCGAGTCTTCCTCTGCTAACTCGAAGAGGTGCTCTAAAGGCAAACGTTCTTCTCCATCGACGACTCGAAGATCCTCTTCCACGGTGTTGTCACGCGATACCATAGGCCACCCAGCCTCCGTGTCGCCGGCGCGCACCACCAACCGGCCAACCGGTTTGCAGCGTTGGGCTCCACAGACCGACAGCACAAGAAAGCTGATACTTCTGTGGATCCAACTGAGCAGGATGGTCCTGCTTCTGTGCCCTGTGGCAGCGACTCTTCCCCAGCTGTCACTCGGCAGCCACCATGGTCACACCCCTACACTGTTCCTCATCATGACTCTCCTCCAATGGAAGGTTCGCGGCCTTCGATTCCACAAAGAGGATTTACAGCTGCTTTTAGAATCGCTGCGTCCCTTCTACTCTGCCTTCAGGAAACGAAATTGCGTCCCCACGACCGCTTTGAACTTTCACATTCCTTCTTAGTTCGGTTTGACCAGGGTCGGCATTCCATCTCATGGGGGCGTCATGCTGTTCATATGGGATGTCGTTCATAGTCAACCCATCCACCTGACTACCTATCTTCAAGTTGTTGCAATTCGCCTCTTCCTTCCCTACCTGACTTTTTTCCTCTGTACCATTTATGTTCCTCCATCATTCGATGTCACCAGGGCAGACTTTCTTCAGCTTATTGGGCAGCTACCTCCCTCATTTTTGCTACTCGATGGCTTTAATGCGTATCATCCCGTTTGGGGTTCTCCCAGGACCTTCCAGAGGTGCCCTCTTGGCTGATCATCTCAATCAACTTAACCTCTCCTGCCTTAACACTGGAGCACCCACTTTCCTTTCTGATTCTTCGCACACCTCTTCACATTTGGACCCATCCTTCTGTACTGGCAAGCTTGCCCATCGTCTTGAGTAGTCCGTTCTTTTTGACACCTACTCGAGCGGCAATTTCCCATGTGCTATGTGTTTGCTGACATCTACCCCACCTGCGTGCACACTGAAATGGCAGCTTACTAAGGCTGACTGGCAGCTTTACTCCTCCCTGGCGACCTTCGCAGAACAAGATTTCCCCAGTTGTGGTGACGAGGTGGAACGTCTCACAAATGTTATCCTTACAGCTGCAGGACGTTCCGCTCCTCGCACTTCCTCTTTACCACGTCGTTTTCCCGTCCCTTGGTGGACTGAGGCATGTCGCGACGCAATTCGACCACAGAGGCGTGTTGTTCGCGTTTTTAACCGTCGTCCTACGATGGCAAACTGCACTCATTATAAACAGATGCATGCAAAGTGTTGCCACATTCTTCGGGATAGCAAAAGAGCTGGCTGGATTTCGTTCACTAGTTCTTTTAACACTTCCACCCCTTCCTCTGCCGCGTGGGCCAACCTCCGACTGCTATCTGGGGCCAAGATCCATTCCCCAATATCCGGCCAGATAGTAGCAGACGATGACATCGTGGACCCAAGTGCTATCTCCAACACTTTGGGCCGCCGCTTTGCGAATATTTCGAGCTCTTCCCACTATCACCGTGCCTTCCTCCATCGGAAACGGGCGGAGGGGGCTCAGGCGATACCCTTCTCGAGATAGTGAGTGCTACAATGCCGTCTTTACTATGAGGGAGCTAGAACATGCTCTCAGTTCATCCCGATCCTCCGCCCGAGGGCCAGACGCCATCCACATTCAGATGTTGAAGCACCTCTCTCTTGCAGGCAAGCACTTTCTGCTTAACACGTACAGCCACATACGGGCAGAGCACACATTTACCGGACGTTGGCGTGAAGCCACCGTCGTGCCCATACCTAAGCCCGGTAAGGACAAAAACCTCCTAGTTACCATCCCATCTGTCTCACCAGCTGCGTTTGCAAAGTGATGGAATGTATGATTCATGTCCAGCTCAAGTCTTGCAATTTACTGACGAATGCAAAATGTGGATTTCGAGTTCGGCGTTCTAAGGCTGACCATTTCGTTACTTCGTCCACCCATGTCATGAATGTTTTTCTGCGGAAATCCCAGTGTTCCCCGTGGTTTTCGATGTGGAGAAGGCCTTAGACACCTCCTGGAGAACTGGTATCCTCAGTAATCTTTGCACATGGGGCTTCCGTGGCCGCCTGCCCTGTTGCCACTGTGGCATCTTTTTAAAAGAGTTTTCAAGATGCGTGTGGGTTCTGCCTTGTCGGACACCTTCATCTAGGAAAACGGTGTGCCTCAGGGTTAAAGGCAATAGCAGAGAGGACAGCGCCCAGGACGGAACCCTATCACGGCCTGTCTCCCGCTACGCATCTCCGGCTCCGTCTTTGGAGAACTGCAGTAGATGGCAAACTCGCCAACAGAGACGTGTCTCAGTCAGCGGCGTCTTCAGCGATGTCGATCGTCTTTACTCCTGGAGCATCGACAATGGCTTTCGCTATTCACTGACAAAACTGTATGAATTTCTGGCGGCGCAATTGGTTTCGCCCACCATCTTTACATCTTGGGCGTGTTCTTCCGTTCGTTGAAACTACGAAATTCCTGGGGCTCCTGCTCGTTAGGAAACTCTTGGTCCTCCCATGTCTCTTACCTGGTAGCACACTGTACGCGGTCCTTCAATGTCCTACGTTTCCTCAATGGTAGTTCCTGGGGTGCTGATCGAGCCACCCTCCTCCGTTTGTACGGGTCTCTTGTCCGCACGCAAGTCGACTATGGGTGCTTTATTAATGCGTCAGTACGTCCATCCCCCTTACGCCGTCTCAACACTATCCGCCATTGTGACATCTGTTTGGCCTCTGGCGCCTCTTACATTGTCCTGGTTGAGAGTCTGTATGATGAAGCTGCGGAACTGCCACTCTCCCGCCGCCGTGACTGCCTCCTCAGAAGGCATGCATGCTGTTTGCCTGCCACGCGTGGCCACTCGTCCTATGCCTCTTTCTTCGATGACTCCTTTGATCGCCAGTATGGGACGAGTCCCTCTTCTGTGTTACGTCCAGGAGTTCGCTTTCGGCACTCGCTACGGCGGCTTAACTTCTCACTACCTGGAACTTTCCCAGTGGGTGTGAACCCTTTAGTACCTTGGATTCGTGAAGCGGCCCATGTTAACCTTGGCCTTCATTCCCTTCTTACGGGCACTACTCCAACCTCGCTCTTTCGCCACAGTTTCACGACATTCGCATGAAACTTCGCCATAATAATTTTTGTATACACTGACCACTCGCGGACTGACCGTGGGGTTGGGTGTGCCTTTGCCATTGGCACCTGTGTCTGTCGATATAGGCTTCCGGTACACTGCTCAGTATTTACAACCGAGCTCTTCCCCCTGTATAAGGCCACGGAGTACATATGGCGACGAAGACTTTCCAATTGTGTCCTCTGCTCATACTCTCTCAGCGTGCTTCAAAGTCTATGTGTGCTGTACAGCACTTATTCCTTAGTGCAGCGGGTCCAGGAAGGCGTTCATTTGCTCGGTCTTGGTGGAGACAGTGTGATGTTTTTGCGGGTTCCTGGTGATGACGGTCTGCCAGGAAACGAGGCTGATGACGCTGCTGCCGAGGTTGCTCACAAGTTCCTACATTTCCTCCATCGATCTCAGTGTTGCTGTCTGTCAGGAGGTGGTGTCCCTTTGACACCGCCATTGGTCCTCGCTTCAAGGGAGTAAGCTGAGGATTATTAAGCCTCCCCCAGAGGCTTGGTCAACCTCCTATCGGGGCTCCCGCCCGGAGGAGGTAATTTTAAATAGGTAGCGTATTGGGCACAGCCTTTTTACACATCGTCATTTGCTAAGTGGCACTCCCCCACTACTTTGTACACATTGCGCCCAAGATTTAACTGTCATCCACTTCCAGACGGTATATCAATTTTTTAATCGTTTATGTTCCCACTTGGGTTTGCCGTCTGAATTACCGGCCGTTTTAGCAAGCGACACGCGGGCTATAGACCACGTTTTACTTTTTATCTGTCAAAGCAATATAGAGAACGCCGTTTAATTTTTAGTTTCAGACCTCTGTTTCTGTATGGCGTCTTTAGTAGCCCTTTCTTCACGTCCCTGGTTTTAGCTGCTTGGGACCTACGTTTAGTCGTTTACTATTTTCTCTCTGTTTTCGTGTTCTATAGTTTTGACACGGTCGCATATGACCCCAGTTGTTTTTGCGCCCTAAGACAAAACAAAATAATGTGTCCGCGTCAGTCAAACGCCTGCGTGCGCCCTGCCTCTGACGCTGCCAGAACTGGGCAGACTTAAACGCGTTTTCCGTGGAAGTAGGCCGTGAACTCGCGAGGACCGCACACCGACGTGGGTCGCTTAGCTTTCACGGAAGTAACTTTGTAATGTGACGAAACCGTGTGGCAAGTGACGAGATTCATTTTCTACTTTTAAGGCAAGCAATTAACTTTCGGTAATTGTTAGTCAGGGCGATATACCATTTCACTTGGAACTAGCAGTAGAGATCGCCTCTGAAATATTCACAGTGCTGTCTCCGAAAGGGATATTAGTATTATTAATTAGTATTACTGTTAGGGATATTATTATATTTTGTGCGGGTGAAATTTAAAAAAAATGTATCAATCAGTTGGAGCTTTTGAGCTTTTAAAGTCGTAGTTCCTGATCCCGCTGACTAAATATCAAGTATGAACATTTTTCTTCAGTGAGCACAAAGAGTAATGTGGTCTTGCAGGCTGGAAATTATGGCCACTATGTTCTCCATCGCTTTCTGGCTAACCGTAAATATAATTTTCAGGCTCCTCTGTACGGCTAAGGCACATGGAAAGCACGCACAGACAATTTAAGGGTCTTTTCATGACGACATATGGAAGTAAGGACTGTTTGGTAATTTACACGCCCTCGCACAGCCGGGCTGCTAGATTTGTCACCGGTATGTTCGAACAACATGTAAGTGGTACGGAGATTGTTTGGGATCTGAAATAGGAATCCCTGGAGGGAAGGCGGCGTTCTTTTCGGAGAATACTATTGATAAAGTGGACATGGCGTAAAAAAGATCTGACGATGGTCATTACGGGCTGAAACCGGTCATCGTCTAAAGAACTCATATTGTGATCAAAGACTGGAATAAAAAACATCAGAGAAACGGTACAGGAAGTTGACTGCCGAACCATTCTACTGCCGCCAGCATACAACGAAACTGATATAGGCAGCGTATTCAAATACGGAGTTATGTAAACAGGCGGAATATGGCGCTGCGGTCGGCAACGGCTATATAAGACAACAAGTTGTTACGCTGCTACAGTGACAGAATATCCAGATTTAAGAGAGTTGGAGCATGGTGTTATAGGCGGAGCAGAAGCTACGGAACACAATATCTCCGATGTAGCTATGAAGTGGCGATTTTACCGCACGACAGTTTCCCCAGTGTACCATGAATATCAGGAATCCGCTACAACATCAAATCTCCGACGTCGCTGCAGCCGGAAAAAGATCTTGCAAGAACGGGACCAACGACGACTGAAGAGAGTCGTTCTACGTGACAGGAGTGCACACTTCCGCAAATTGCTGCAGATTTCAATGCCAGACGATCAACAAGTGTCAGCGTGCGAACCATTCAACGAAACATTATCGATATGGGTTTTCGGAGCCGAAGGGCCACTCGTGTGCCCTTGATGACGGCACGACACAAAGCTTTATGCCTTGTATGCTCCCGTCAATGCGACATTGGACTGGAAACATGTTGCCTGGTCTGACGAGTCCCGTTTCAAATTGTATCGAGCGGATGGACGTGTACGGGTACGGAGAGAACCTCATGAATCCACGGACCCTGCATGTCAGCAGGGGACTGTTCAAGTCGGTGGAGGCTCTTCAATGGTGTGGGGCGAGTGCTGTTGAAGTGATATGGGCCCCCTAACACGTCTAGACACAACTTTGACAGGTGACAAGTACGTAAGCATCCAGCCCGATCACCTGCATCCATTCACGTCCATTGTGCATTCCGACCATCTTGGGCAATTCCAGCAGGAGAATGCAACATCCCGCAAGTCCAGAATTGCTACAGAGTGGCTCCACGAACACTCTTCTGGGTTTCACCACTTCCAAACTCGGCAGAGACGAACATTATTGAGAATATGTGGGACGCCTTGCAAAGTGCTGTTCAGGAGAGATGTCCCCTCATACTCTTTAGGTTTTGTGGACAGCCCTGCAGGATTCGTGGAGTTAATTCCCTCCTGCAATACTTGAGACATTAGTCGAGTCCACACCATGTCTTGTTCCAGCACTTCTGCGTGCTGGCGGGGTCGCTTACACGATGTTAGGCACGTGTACCAGTTTCTTTGGCTATTAGGTATACATTTCGCGTAAGAACCACCAAGATAAGATAGGAGGAATTAGGACTCATATGGAGACATGTCGACAGTCGTTTTTCCATCGATGTGTTAGCTAGTGGAACAGGGAAGGAAATGACCAGCAGTGGTACACGGTAGACTCCGACAAAGGACTGTAGATGTACCGGGTGATTATCTACATTGTTCCGTGGTTGATTCAGTTTTCAAATTTATATGAGAGGTAAAAATTGACACATATGCTTGGAATGGCATGGGGTTTTATTAGAACCAAAACAAGACGAAGTTCACAAAATGTCCGACAGATGGCGCTGGACAGCAAAACGTCGGTGACTCGGCATGGCAATCGTGTATAAAAGGAGCTGTAGTGAGAGAGAGAATCAGCAGTAAGGCTCACCATTTTGCTTCCCACCTATCCGAGGTCTTCTCCATTCCTGATGATTTTGATTCCTCCCTCTTCCCCACCGTCCTTGACCGCACTGACACCTCTGTCCCCCCGCTCCTCCCTAGCTTCCAGTACTTTGATGTCTGAGGGGGGTAATCGATCCAACACTCCCATCACCACACAAGACATCACACTCGTCCTCCACTCGCAACGCAACACCGCCCCTGGTCATGATGGCGTCATCTATCGTCACCTCAAAGAATTCCCCCCATCCTTCCTGTATGCCCTTGCTCTGATACCACTTCCTATCGTCCAATCTGCCTCACCTCCGTGTTCAGTAAGGTCTTTGAGGCCATTCTCTCTCGCCGTATTCACTGCCACCTTAACCAGCACCGCCTCCTTCCTCTTACCCAATGTGGCTTCCGGCCTTCCTTCTCTGCCGTCGACCAGCTCCTTAACCTTACCAATCTTCTTTTCCTCCAACGTAACTCCCGTCGCTCCGCTATCTTTGTTTCCCTTGATCTCCAGAACGCCTATGACCGTGTCTGGCATACTGGGCTCCTCTTCAAACTCCAGACGTATGCTCTCCCCATCAACTTCGTCCATCTCGTTGCTTCCTTCCTCTCCCATCGTCCCTCCTATGTGACTATCCACAATTCCAACTCCCGTACTTTCTACCCCTCTGCCAGCTTGCCCCAAGGTTCTGTCCTTTCCTCTCTCATCTGTATCTCCTGTACACTGCTGATATGCCCAAACCTCCCCCTCCTGTTCATCTTCTCCAGTTTGCTGATGACACCGCCTTCCTAGCCCTTTATCCTACCCTTCAACAGTCCCAATGTACCCTCCAAACCCACCTTGACCAATTCACCGCTTGGTGCAACCAGTGGTTCCTCTGTGTTAATCCCTCCAAGACCCAGGCGATCATCATAGGCGTAATGCTGCTGAGACAGTTCAGGAAGAAATGGAGACTACAGCGGGTTCGTCTATGCACGGGCAAGTCAGCGCTGGTGCAGTCCCACGTCGCACTGGCATTCCATACACTACTGTTTGGTTGGCACTGAGGCGTACCCTCCGATGCTATTCGTACAAAATCCACCGGCATCATGAACTGTTACCTGGCGATTTAGTGAAGCGGAGGGTTTTTGCGGTGTGGGCGTTTCAAAAGATGGCGGAAGACGACGAGTGGTTGAGTAGCGTGTTGTGGACCGACGAAGCTCATTTCACGCTCCGAGGGTCTGTCAACGCCCACAACTGCAGAATTTGGGCTACCGAAAATCCCAGAACTGTCATGGAAACTCCATTGCACGACGAGAAAGTCACGGTATGGGTTGGATATACCACATCTACCGTTATCGGGCCGTTTTTCTTCTTCGAAGAAATGCGTGATTCTCATTTTGTAACTGCTACCGTGACGGGTGAGAGGTAGGCCGATAAGTTACAGAATCGCATCATCCGCAGCCTGGCTCATAAACACCTGCTGGAACGTACGATGTTTATGCAGGGTGGCGCTCCACCCCATACTGCCAGATGTGTGAAAGATCTCTTGCGCGCGTCGTTTGGTGAGGATCGTGTGCTCAGCCGCCACTTTCGTCAGACTTGGTCTCCCAGTTCCGCAGACCTCATTCCGTGCGATTATTGTCTTTGGCGTTACCTGAAGTCGCAAGTGTATCGTGATCGACGGACATCTCTAGGGATGCTGAAAGACAACATCCGACGCCAATGCCTCACCATAACTCTGGACACGCTTTACAGTGCTGTTCACAACATTATTCCTCGACTACAGCTATTGTTGAGGAATGATGGTGGACATATTATTTCCTGTAAAGAACATCATCTTTGCTTTGTCTTACTTTTGAACTTTTTTATTTGTTTGGTTCTAATAAAACCCCATGTTATTCGAAGCATGTGTGTAAATCACGGAATAATGTAGATAGAGAGGCAGAAATTGAACCAGTTTTCGCTGCCGCCGCTCACCGGTCTTGTCGAGGCAGAAGGGCTGCAGGCGGCCGCCGTTGACGCAGACGGACACGTGCGCCATGCGCGGCGTGGCCAGCTCGCCGTAGTGGCCGGCGTTGGTGTGCAGCGTCTGCACGTGGCCGGCGTCGCCCTGCGCGAGGCGCAGCGCCGCCCTCACCAGCGGACGCGCCGGGTCAAGACCTGCCGCACACGACCAACACATCACACACTGAACTGGCGTCTCCTACTCTACTCTACAGCCCAGCTCGCTAACGCCGCCTGTTCTAACGCACCACTCAGCTTTAGAAAAACTTTTAACTGTGTTAGGAAGTAAGTACGGAAAGCAACCCGCCAAGTTAGCCCAGAGCGCTAATGCGCTCCTTCCTGGACTCGGGCTGGCGCGCCGGCCCGGGATCGAATCCGCCCGGCGGCTTAACGACGGAGGACGGTCTTCTGGCCCGGATGTGGGTTTTTAGGCGGTTTTCCACATCCCACTAGGTGAATACCGGGCTGGTTCCCACGTCCCGCCTCAGTTACACGGCTCGCAGACATCTGAACACATTTGCACTATACCATGGATTACACTAGACGCAGACAGTCTCGCGTCCGTCGGCCGTCGCAATTTAATATATTATTATTATTATCATCGATTCTTGCCGACTTACATGGTGGGCCTTAATAAAAATTATATTTCATTCAATTTTGATTTACGATTAAATCCTTTCGTGAAGTTCTCCTTTTTAACAATATTAACCTTAAATTATGAGCATTTAACGTTCATTAATGTAACAAATGTTTTAAGATTCAGTCAGTCAAAGTTGAACAATGGAATAAACTTTTCATATTAATTTCCTCGGGTAGTCAGTTCACTTTAAAGTAAAAAATCTGTACTTATTAATTACAATTGTGGCCCACACACGCGCGAGAGTATTTTTTCTTACCTACGGTAACCATTGCATTGTAGTCGGAGTCCTGGCTCTGGCTCTCGTCTATGGTACTGAAATTAAGAATCTTAAAGCTACGTATTTCTGCAACTTCGTGCCGCTGTGGAGAAAAATAAATATTATGTTAATAGCGGGCGAGTTTTTCGCTTCCGTTAATTTTTTTACAAGTTAATATCGCCACGTAATGGCGTCGTTGACTGAATTAACCTGCATTCGAGTAATTTACAGTTCAACAATCGCAGCAGCCGATGCAAAGGAAGGCGGACGTGAAATCGGGATCACCTCTTACAAATTAAAAGTGAAAAATGATATTAAATCAATATATTATCTCCTTAATCCATGCAATTATGCTTACATTTGCCAGCACACGCAAGATGTTTGTCTACACACAACCGAGGCAAGAGAAGAAGTGAAGACGACTAAAAAATTAACAAAGGAGCGTATCTTGTCTTTTTAGATCATTTTGTTATATTCCTTTGCCCTCGAAACTTACCCAGAGAAATGATAAAAATAGATATTACTCAATTTTTAAAAGTCTTTTCTTTATAAATACCGTTTTCTAAGTCTTTTCGTAATATAGCACTGGGGACGCTGTATTGGGGTACACTAACTCCGTTTCGGGGGCACAGGGTGGTGCCAGGAAGGGCATCCGGCCGCCTCTTAAATTAACGTTGCCAAATCCAGTTCACCGTGCCGACCCTGCGTCATTGAGGGAAAAAGGCACAAGCAAAAGAAAGAAAGAAAGTACGGGAAGTGCCCCGAATTAAGTAAAAATACCCTCTTATACACTGAAAAGCCAAAACATTATGACCACCTACTTGGTAGATTCTTTGTACGTCCTTGGAAGCAAATACATGACTGTCGAATCCCTGATAAAGCAGAATCACTTTGTTGTTAGCTTTGTCGAGGAATGTGGCATTAGATGTCTACGCACAGGTCATGTACACTGAAGAGTCAAAGAAACTGGAACACCTGCCTAATATCGCGTAGGTCCCCACAAGCACGCAGAAGTGCCGCAACACGACGTGGCGTGGACTCGACGAATGTCTGAAGTAGTGCTGCAGGGCTGTCCATAAATCCGTAAGAGTACGAGGGGATGGAGGTCTCTTCTGAACAGCGCGTTCCAAGGCATCCCAGATACGCACAACAATGTCCGTCTCTGGGAAGTTTCGTGGCCAGCGGAATTGTTTAAAATCAGAACAATCTTCCTGGAGCCACTCTGTAGCAATTCTGGACATGTGGGGTGTCGCATTGTTCTTCTGGAATTGCCGAAGTTCACCGGAATGCACAATAGACGCGAAGTTGATCAGACAGGATTCTTACATACAAGTCACCTGTCAGAGTCGTATCTCGACATATAAAGGGTGTCGTATCACTCCAGCTGCGCCACACCATTGCAGAGACTTCACCAGCCTGAACTGTGCCCTTCTGACAAGCAGGGCTCATGGATTCATGAGTTTGTCTCCATACCCGTACGGTACATTTGAAGCGAGACTTGCCCGACCATGCAACAGTTTCCAGTCATCGACAATCCAATGTCGGTGCTGATAGGCTCAGGCGAGGCGTAAAACTGTGTGTCGTGTAGTCATCAAGGGTACACGAGTAGCCCTTCGGCTGCGATGGCCCAAATCGGTGTTGTTTCGTTGAATGGTTCGCTAGCTGACACTTCTTGATGACCCAGCATTCAAATTTTCAGCAATTAGCGGAACGATTGCACTTCCATCACGTTGAGCGATTCTCTTCAGTCGTCCCACTCTTGCAGGATGTTTTCCCAGCCGCAGCGATATCGGAGATTTGATGTTTTACCACATTTCTGATATTCACGGTACACCCGTGCAATGGTCGCACGGGAAAATCCCCACATCGTCGCTACCTGGGAGATGTTGTCTCTCACCTCTCCTTCGCCGACTATAAAACAATGTTCAAAGTCACATAAATATTGATAATCTGCCATTATAGCAACAGTAACCGATCTAATAACTGTCCCAGGCACGTGTTTATATCTCACAGTATTTGAATACGTATCACTATACCAGTTTCTTTGGCGCTTCAATGTAATTGTGAACAACGGGCCGCTGATTTACGTACGTGGTGCGCTCCATAGGATTTACATCGGCCGAATTTGGTAGCCGAGACTGCTGAAAGAAGACATCGGCATCGGGGAAGACATCAAGCATGACAGTAATCGAAGACACGCTGATAGCTGCGAACCAGCTGCATTCTATCACAGGTCCCATGTTAGCACAGAAGAATGTCTCCCACCAGAATGCATCATTGCCGCTGTACACATTCCGAGCCGCCGTTCACCTCGATGACGACCTTTGTGGAGACGGCCGTCGACCTAGTGTACTAAAAATGTTATTCACCCAAAGGGCCTACATGTTTCCATTGATCGACGGTCGAACCCCGATGTCTCGAAATTTGGTAGAAAATCCAAAGAAATTCTGGTCGTATGTAAAGTACACAAGCGGCAAGACGCAGTCAATACCTTCGCTGCGCAGTGCCGATGTCACTGTTACCGACGACTGTGCCGCTAAAGCGGAGTTATTGAACGCAGTTTTCCGAAATTCCTTCACCAGGGAAGACGAATGGAATATTCCAGAATTTGAAACACGAACAGCTGCTAGCATGAGTTTCTTAGGAGTAGATACCTTAGGGGTAGCGAAGCAACTCAAAGCACTTCATACGGGCAAGTCTTCAGGTACAGATTGTATACCGCTTAGGTTCCTTTCAGATTACGCTGGTACAATAGCTCCCTACTTAGCAGTCATATACAACCGCTCGCTCACCGATAGATCTGTACCTACAGATTGGAAAATTGCGCAGGTCGCACCAGTGTTTAGTTCGATGGATTACTCCCACTACCCTTCTTAAAGACCTATATCATTGACATCAGTTTGCAGTAGGATTTTGGAGCATATACTGTATTCAAACATAATGTATCAATAGATCGTTCCCTTCGAGGTGATTCATAATCACCATGGTTTCAGAAAACATCGTTCTTGTGCAACGCAGCCAGCTCTTTTTCGCATGAAGTAATGGCCGCTATCGACAAGAGATCTCAGGTTGATTCCGTATTTCTGGATTTCCGGAAAGCTTTTGACACCGTCCCTCACAAGCGACTTCTAATCAAGCTGCGGCCCTATGGGGTATCGTCTCAGTTGTGCGACTGGATTCGTGATTTCCTGTCAGGAAGGTCGCAGTTCGTAGTAATAGACAGCAACTCATCGAGTAAAACTGAAGTGATATCAGGTGTTCCCCAGGGAAGCGCGCTGGGACCTCTGCTGTTCCTGACCTATATAAATGACCTGGGTGACAATCTGAGCAGTTCTCTTAGGTTGTTCGCAGATGATGCTGTAATTTACCGTCTAGTAAGGTCATCCGAAGACCAGTATCAGTTGCAAAGCGATTTAGAAAAGATTGCTATATGCTGTGGCAGGTGACAGTTGACGCGAAATAACGAAGTGTGTGAGGTGATCCACATGAGTTCCAAAAGAAATCCTTTGGAATTCGATTACTCGATAAATAGTACAATTCTCAAGGCTGTCAATTCAACTAAGTACCTGTGTGTTAAAATCACGAACAACTTCACTTGGAAAGACCAAATAGATAATATTGTGGGGAAGGCGAGTAATAGGTTGCGTTTCATTGGCAGGGCACTTAGAAGATGCATCAAGTCCACTAAAGAGACAGCTCACACTACACTCGTTCGTCCTCTGTTAGAATATTGCTGCGCGGTGTGGGACCCTTACCAGGTGGGATTGACAGAGGACATCGAAAGGGTGCAAAAAAGGGCAGCTCGTTTTGTATTATCACGTAATAGGGGAGAGAGAGTGGCAGATATCATACGCGAGTTGGGCTGGAAGTCATTACAGCAAAGACGTTTTTCGTCGCGGCGAGATCTATTTACGAAATTTCAGTCACCAACTTTCTCTTCCGATTGCGAAAATATTTTGTTAAGCCCAACCTACATAGGTAGGAATGATCATCAAAATAAAATAAGAGAAATCAGAGCTCGAACAGAAAGGTTTAGGTGTTGGTTTTTCCCGCGTGCTCTTCCGGAGTTGAATGATAGATAGTAGGATTGTGGTTCGATGAACCCTCTGCCAAGCACTTAAACGTGAGTTACAGAGTCGTCATGTAGATGTAGATGTAGATTGTCTCGTGCCCACTGCAATCGTAACTGACAACGTCATTTTGTCTCCATGTGGACACGTACAGGTGGTCTGATGCGGAGCTCCGTGTTCTACAATTTACGGTGAAGGGTGTGCTCCGAAACACTTGTGCGTGCACCAGCACATCGGTCCTTCGGTAGAGTTCCCACAGATCACCATAAATCCTATTTTACAGAGCAGAAAAGCCTCAGAACCCAACGCTTTGTTGCCTCCAACATACACTATGTGATCAAAAGAATACGGACACCTGTCTGAAAATGACTTACAAGTTCGTGGCGCCCTCCATCGGTAATGCTGGAATTCAATACGGTGTTGACCCACCCTTATTCTTGATGACAGCTTCCACTCTCGCAGGCACACTTTCAATCATGTGCTAGAAGGTTTCTTGGGGAATGGCAGTCCATTCTTCACGCAGTGCTGCACTCAGGAGAGTTATCGATGTCGTTCGGTGAGGCCGGGCACGAAGTCGGCGTTCCAAAACATCCCAAAGGTGTTCTGTAGGATTCAGGTCAGGACTTTGTGCAGGCCAGTCAGTTACAGGGATGTTATTGTCGTGTAACCACTCCGTCACACGCCGTGTGTTATCAACAGGTGCTCGATCGTGTTGAAGGATGCAATAGTCATCACCGAATAGCTCCTCAACCGTGGGTAGCTAGAAGGTGCTTAAAACATCAATGTAGGCCTAGGCTCTGATAGTGCCACACAAAACAACAAGGGTTGCAAGCCCCCTCCATGAGAAACATAACCACACCATAACACCACCACCTCCGAATTTTACTGTTGGCACTACACGCGCTGGCAAATGACGTGGGCGTTCACCACCCCGTGCCATCGGATCGCCACATTGTGTACCGTGATTCGTCACTCCACACAATGTTTCTGCATTGTTCAAACGGTCCTTACACCAAGCGAGGCGTCATTTGGCATTTACCGGCGTGATGTGTGGCTTACGAGCAGCCGCTCGACCATGAAATCCAATTTTTCTCATCTCCTGCCTAACAGTCATAATACTTGCAGTGGATCCTGATGCAGTTTGGAATTCCTGTGTTATGGTCTGGATAGATGTCTGCGTATTACACATTACGACCCTCTTCAACTGTCAGCGGTCTCTCTCAGTCAACATATGAGGTCGCCCTGTACGCTTTTGTGCTGTACGTGTCCCATCACGTTTCCACTTCACTATCATAAAAGAAACGGTGGATCTAGGGATGTTTAGGAGTGTGGAAATCTCTCGTACAGACGTATGACACGCACTTCGAACGTCTTCAGGTGATTGGATGTCACTTGTGAGTTCCGCGGAGGACCCCATTCTGCTCTCTCACTATGTCCAATAACTACTGTGGTCGCTGACATGGAGTACCTGGCAGTAGGTGGCAGCACAATGCACTTAATATATAAAAAAGTATATTGTTTGTGTTGTCCGTATACTTTTTATCACATAGTGTACATAGCGCGTAGGAAAACAAAGGTAAGTTAGGGATCATGCGGAGGCATATAAATAGTCTTTTTTCCCTCATTCGGTTTGCCAATGGAACAAAAAGGAAATTAGTAGCAGTGGTATGGGATATCCTCCGCCACGCGCTGTAAGGTGGATTGCGGACCATCAGTGTAGATGTTCTGCGAAGGGTCGTGGACGTCCAACCATTTAGCGCCTAGTGGTAGTTTCACTGCCCTCCTACCTCCTTCCGTTGGCGCAGACACGTACACAGGATAAGCCTAGCGAAGATATGGGCTACAAATGAGAAAATCCGGTGAGATAAGTGACTTCGACAATCGGCAAATTATTATTGCCGAGAATCCGTGACCGATTATCTCTAAAACTGCGAAGTTGGTCGAATGCTCACGTAGTACTGTCGGCAGCGTCTCTCACATATTTTTGTTTCCGCGTCACGCTCCCGCATCGGCACCAGGCGACATCCAGCGTCGGTATGGGAAACGGTCATGACGTTTTGGCTGGTCAGTTTATACACAGTTTGGACCCACTGTAAAGCACACTGAGGGTTTAATGCTTCCTGGGTTCCTTGTACCATGTCCTAGTTCATGAACCACGGGTAACGTATGAGTGGCCAAATAAGTGGTCCTGACAGTCGGGATACCAGTTACTTTGGAAGAAGGCTGGGCATCTCGGACATATTCCGAGTCTTGGCCACCTTTGCGCTCAGACGGCAAAGACTAGCAAATCCACCGGTTAGTCCCTCAACCGTTATGGGTAATACCCAATGGGACTCAGGGCAAGTAAGGCTAGCAACCCGCTCCCCTGGTACTTTAAATATGATGCTGGCAACAATCAGAGCAAAATGCCTCGGACCTTCGGAGGTGACGAAGTCCCACCTCTAATTGACAAACCAGGGACTCCTAAGATACGACTCGGCAAACGAATGGTAACGAGATGGGGCGCTATTAATATCAATGGGGGCTACTCTGGGAAGAATGTAGAGCTGGCAGAGCCTGCAAGTAACGTTTTAGCTGTTAGTGACATTCGGGCAAGGGGTGAGAAAGAAGAGGAAGTGGGAGAATATAAAGTCTACCTGTCAGGAATCAAAGCAGGAATAGCACAATGGGGTGTAGGGCTTTTCATCAGGAAAGAAATGGAACCCAGCGTAGTTGCAATAACGTATGTAAACGAACGACTGATGTGGATAGATTTGACAGTGTCTAGCAAGAAAGTTAGGATTGTGTCAGTATATTCGCACTGTGAAGGGACAGATGAAGATAAGATGGATAGTTTTTATGAGGCACTCAGTGATGTAGTTGTTAGAGTAAAGGACAAGGACAGTGTTCTGCTCATGGGTGATTTTAATGCCAGGAATGGAAATCGAACAGAAGGGTATGAAAAGGTTATGGGTAAATTTGGAGAGGATATGGAGGCCAACAAGAACGGGAAACAACTCTTGGATTTCTGTACCAGTATGGGATTAGTAATCACAAACTCCTTTTTTTAAACATATCTGGTTCCCCTGCCTTCCCAAGTATACCGGTGAATGTTCTTATGTCATTACTATATAATAACAGATCAGGAATCCAGGAAGGCTGTGAGTGACACACGTGTGTTCAGGGGATTCTCTGATGACACTGATCACTATTTAATCTGCAGTGAAATTGGTATTGTGAAGCCGAAAGTGCAGAAGGCCAGGTCCATGTGTAGGAGTATAAGAGTGGAGAAACTTCAGGATAAGGAAATGAGACACAAGTACATAACAGTGATCTCAGAAAGGTACCAGTTAGTTGAATGTAGTCAATTGAAGTCACTGGAAAAGGAATGGTCAAGGTAGAGGGACACAGTACTAGAAGTGGCCAAAGAATGTCTTGGAACAGTAGTGTGCAAAGGTAGGATGAAGCAAACAGCTTGGTGGAATGACACAGTCAAGGCAGCTTGTAAAAGGAAAAATGTGAACGGAATACTGGGACAACTAGAATGTGAAGAACTGCGCACACTGGGCGACAAAAAAGCTTTCAAAGTAGGCATTCCATTTGAAAAGCTACAAATCACACAAGAACCAGAATTCTGGCCAGAAAACATACAAGTACGTCGATTTCCTTTCCTAAGACGATCAATGGAAGATGTAGCAGAGCTCAACTAAACTAAGAAGAAAACCAGAAGAGCAAGAAATAAAAGCAGTCTTGTGGAATACAGAGGGAGTAAAAAGTGCTCTTAACCTAACACCAACAGACATTCTGCAAAACTCAGATCTTGCAATTCTAACAGAAACCTTCCTGATATACGGCTGGCAACATAAAGATTTCTATAATTGTCACCTAATGGCAAAGAAGGGAGAAAGAGGACGACCCATGGGAGGAATATCTATCCTACTTAAACCCTGGATGACGCCCACCAAAAGGATCATAAAACAAGAAAATAGTATGCTAATAGAAGCGGCAAACATAAATATAATTGCAGCCTATTTTAAATCGCACACAAATGCTGTAGAAATAATTTACGAAATAGTCACACTCATCAAACAATGCGAGAGCAAACCCACCATTATTGCAGGCGATCTCAACTGCAGAATAGACACAGAAAACTATAAAACAAAACTAGTCGTTGAAACCGTAGAAGAAGGTGGTTTCACCCTACTTAACGATAGACAGATACCTACATACATATGCCACAATGGGAAGAGCACCATTGATATCGCATTAACAAGAGGAGACATGGAAAGAAGTATTCAACTAATATGGCATGACTCCATTACTCCTATACGAAAGCACATTCCAATGAAGATAAAAATAAATATAGCCACGTCACCGCCTGCAAAAAAGACACACCAAATCACACAAAGACAAACTGATATAGAAAAATTAACAAACCAGCAAGAACAATTAACACAAATAGAAACTTTCATAGAGGAAGGACACCTTGAAAAAGCAACAGACCAAATAGAAGACCTCCTAAAATATTCAGTGATACAAACAATCCCCAAAACAAGGACGGCCAAAAGATGGTTCGATGCTGAATGCTACAGCAAAAGGTACACTGTTCTAAGAACCCTCCAGAGACTAAGAAACCAGCATGACGAGGAAACATACAAACTGTACGCAGAAGAGAGAAGAATCTACAAAAAACTAATGGAAGAGAAGAAAAAACAATACATAGAAAGAGAGGCAAAAAGAGAAGCGGATGAAGCAGAGAAAGACCCATTCATAACAGCAAGACCAAGAAAAATCGTTCATATACCAAATATAGACCTGAAGGAATGGGAAGACCACTTCAGTAAGATACTGAACAAACGAGGACACAAAACACCCCCAAAGAAAGAGAAACAACATCAAACTAAGGAAAAAGTCAATACATGGGAACCCCTAAATGAAGATGACGTGAAAGAAGTAATAAAAGCACTGAAAAACAAGAAAGTAGCAGGACCTGATAATATATATAATGAACATATAAAAGCTGCAAAAGAGGCCCTCCAACACATATGGACCAAACTGTTTAACAAATGCCTGGAACTTGGAAGAATTCCGACACAATGAAGACACTCGACAATAAAAGTTCTCTACAAAGGTAGAGGAGACCCAATGGACCCAAACAAGTACAGAGGCATAGCCCTGGAAAATACACAATTCAAGATAATAACACAAAAATCTAAGCCTTTGTGGACAGTCATCTCCCAGAACGAGAAATGAGTTTCAGACATGGAAGATCAACACTTACGGCAGTCAGGCTTCTTCTAAACAACATCGATGATGCGCTACAAAATAAACAAATGTTCTACACAGTGTTCATAGACTTTGCCAAAGCCTTTGACCTTTTGGAAAGAGAGCTCATAGTCCGAAAACTGGAAAACATAATGGGAGACGATAGCGTATGGGCAAGAATAATCAAGTCAATCCTCGAATACAACTTAATTACAATATCAGACAACCTCTCTTTTTCGAACCCCATTCTGCAGTCGAACGGAGTCTTACAGGGTGACCCAATGAGCCCTTTGCTGTACATTCTTGCCGCTAAAGAAGTACTCCGAAATGGAGAAAATGAAGAAGATGTGTATGTATATGCATACGCTGACGACATAGCCGTAGGTTCAACAGATATACAGAAGCTGCAGAGAATCATTGAGAAAATAGACAGTTGGTGCAGTGAACACAAACTACACATAAACATAACAAAGACAGAAATGGTAATTTTCAGAAAAGGTGACAAAACGCCCAAGAATGCGGAAATCAGTATCAGAGGACAAAAAATAAAAATCTCATCAGACTTTAAATACCTAGGAGTGACATTGCAACCAACAGCCAAATGCTTCACAAAACATACAACAGAACGTGCAGCCCAAGCAATAATAGCAATACAGGACATCAAAAACATCCGCCTACTCAGTCTAGAAACAGCCATGAAATTATTCAACACAAAAATCTTGCCAATCCTGGCCTATGGGATGGAGGTTAATGGGACCACCTGACAGAAAAAAATCTAGAAACACTAGAAAAGGTAAAATCGACCTATCTAAAAAGAGCACTAAGTCTCTCAAAGACAACAAGATCCAGACTAGTGTACCTGCTAGCGAGAGAGACATTCCTAACTGAAGGCATCAGACTTCGATGTATGATGCCACACACCAGGGCTTCAAGAAAGCAACTGACTATCATGGAGGATAAACGAGAAAAAATATGGCCGGAGTTTTATGGCACCGAAACAATGACAAACCGCTCATGGACAGCACCAAACTTCGAACAGCGACATGTTGTAACTAGACTTTCTATTCACGGCTTTCATCATCTAATCTGCAAAAACAAAACTTATCATGACCCAACCGCAACAGGTGTATGTGAACTGTGTAACGAAGCCTGGGAACGATATCACATAGAACTGTGCAGTAAAAGAGTGAAATCGATAAATGAATATGCAAAAATGTAAAATGTAAATGTAAAATGTTAAGCAAAGTAACTGTATATGGCTATTTGGCTGGAATTTTATTAAATAAAAGGAAAAAGAAGGCATATAAAAAATGGCTACATCGTAGAAATCAGGTAGACAGAGAAAGTTATGTTGAAGAAAGAAACAAAGCGAAACAGATAATTACAGCATCCAAGAAGAAAACTTGGGAAGACTTTGGAAACAGGTTGGAAACTTTGGGTCAAGCTGCAGGAAAACCATTCTAAAGTGCAATTACTAGTCTTCGAAAGGGAGGTAAGAAGGAAATGACAAGTATTTTGGACAGGTCAGGAAAACTGCTGGTGAATCTTGTTGATGCCGTGGGCAGATGGAGGGAATATTTTGAAGAATTGCTCAATGTAGGTGAAGATACGATCAGTATTGTTTCAGATTTCGATGCACAATGGGATAGGAATGATGATGGAAATAGGATCACATTTGAGGAAGTGGAGAAAATGATCAATAGATAGCAAAGCAATAAAGCGGGTGGGGTGGATGAAATTAAGTCGGAATTCATCAAATACAGTGGAACGTCAGGTCTTAAATGGCTACACAGAATAATTGAAATGGGTTGGGAGTCGGGACAGGTTCCATCAGACTGGACGAAAGCAGTAATCACATCTATCTTTAAGCATGGAAACACCTCTGCAGTTGTTACAATCTTTTCTATCTCTTTAATCAGCATTGTGGGTAAAATCTTCTCAGGTGTTGTTGAAACGAAAGTGCGAGTATTAGTTGAGGACAAATTGGATGAAAATCAGTGTGGGTTTAGGCCTCTTAGAGGTTGTCAGGAGCAGATCTTTACCTTACGGCAAATAATGGAGAAGTGTTACAAGTGGAATAGGGAATTGTATCTATGTTTTATAGATCTAGAAAAGGCATATGGTCGGGTTCCTAGGAGGAAGTTATCTGTTCTATGTGATTATGGAATAGGAGGCAAACTTTTGCAAGTTCAGAGTAGTTTCAGGGGTAAGACAAGGCTGCAACCTGTCTCCACTGTTGTTCATATTATTTATGGATCATATGTTGAAAACAATAGACTTACTTGTGATGGTAGACTGCTTATTTTGTGTTCACCTATCGTAATCTCACCCAGCCAGTCATACGCATATGCGAGATTCTATTGAAAGTTTGCAATGTAATACTTCAGAGCTAGATCAGAAATGTAAGGACTATGGTATGAAGATTAGCATCTCCAAAACAAAAGTAATGTCAGTGGGAAAGAGATATAAACGGATTGAGTGCCAAATAGGAGGAATAAAGTTAGAACAGGTGGACAGTTTCAAGTACTTAGGATGCATACTCTTACAGGATGGCAACATAGTGAAAGAACTGGAAGCGAGGTGTAGCAAAGCTAATGCAGTGAGCGCTCAGCTACGATCTACTCTCTTCTGCAAGAAGGAAGTCAGTACCAAGACTAGGTTATCTGTGCACAGTTCAATCTTTCGACCAACTTTGTTGTATGGGAGCGGAAGCTGGGTGGATTCAGGTTACCTTATCAATAAGGTTGAGGTCACGGATATGAAAGTAGCTGGGATGATTGCAGGTACTAGTAGATGGGAACAATGGCAGGAGGGTGTCCACAATGAGGAAATCAAAGAATGAAATAAATAGTTCAAATGGCTTTGAGCACTATGGGAGTCAACATCTTAGGTAATAAGTCCCCTAGAACTTAGAACTACTTAAACCTTCCTAACCTAAGGACATCACAAACATCCATGCCCGAGGCAGTATTCGAATCTGCGACCGTAGCAGTCCTGCGGTTCCGGACTGCAGCGCCAGAACCGCACGGCCACTGTAGCCGGCTCAAAGAATGAACTCTATAGATGTAGCAGTCAGGGCGAACAGGCTTAGATGGTGGGGTCATGTTACACGCATGGGAGAAGCAAGATTACCCACGAGACTCATGAGTTCAGCAGTAGAGGGTAGGAGGAGTCGGGGTAAACCAAGGAGAAGGTACCTGGATTAGATTAAGAATGATTTTGAAGTAATAGGCTTAACATCAGAAGAGGCACCAATGTTAGCACTGAATAGGGGATCATGGAGGAATTTTATAAGGGGGACTCTGTTCCAGACTGAACGCTGAAAGGCATAATCAGTCTTAAATGATGATGATGATGATGATTACATTTTGTAGCTCTCAGATGGCAGCGTTACGTTTGACATGATTTGTGTGGGGAAAAATACGTTTAAATAGCGGTCAATTTTAGTCTGCCACTGCAGTCAGACACCCACGCACAGGGATGGCAAGTGTAAAGTATTCGCCCGTGTAGGGGAAGTATGATTCGCAAGAGATGCAAATTGTTACCCTCAAATACTACACAATTTTTTTTCCTAAGAAATGTTATCTTCAGGAACACACTGACAGTATCAACAGACGCAGTGGATTTCAGTAAGTCGGCGCTCGCCATCCCTAACGTAAGTGGAGGCACCGTGCTGTTTCTTCTCCGCTGGCCGCAGGCTCTGAAGTGAATGAAGTAAACAGTGTCTGACGAAGTGGCGAACGGGAAAGAATTCAGTGTTATTAAACTTGAAATTACGGAGCATTTGGATGCCATTGGATATTTATTTCTGTTTATAGAAGTCAAGAAATCAAGAAAAAGGTTCTGATAGTCATTCTATCGTTAATATGCACAAGATTCCCGGTCATTAATCATTAGTTCCCCATATCCACAAATCAACATGAGATCGTACACGTATGTTTTTTCCGATGCAAATTTGACAATTAATTCAGTTTTCACACCGAGTTGCATTTCACACGCTAGTTCCCATATCGCCACCTCGAAAGCCAATCTTCGCACAAGTATGTCATCCGAGGAAATTTTCAACAAACTATTGCGTCTTTATATGAGATCAGATTTTATACACGGCTCCATGAATCGCTTCCTCAGCAACCTGTCAAAGCCTACTAGTGAGCCACCTCAGCAGTTTGGCGGCTGCCCTCTTGGAGCCCGCTGGTGATAGTGTTTATCGATGGAAAAGATGGAACAGACAGCAACTAAAATTTGTTGTTTGCATTCCCTTATGAACCTATGATTAGCAAGTTCTCAGTTCAAGGAACGTAATCAGCACGGTTGGAACTGTATCTTAATACTTAAACAGTAAATAGAAATTATAATTGATTCCCTTCTTGACGACCTGCGTGGTAGGCGAATCCCCATTGCCACTCTGCTCCAGCAAGATAACGCTCTTGTTCCTCCGGTTGTTCTGACGCTGTGTGACCATCTGGCGCGTCCTTCGATACCTTGTGGTCCTACCTACTTGGTAGCCTCCCGTAGCAGAATCTTCCTCTACTGAGCGTTAAAATATAGCAACTAAAGTGTAATAAACATGGATAGGTATGCGGTTTAAACGCCACACCATGAATCAATGTAGTAACGCGATCTGACTGCAAAAGGTGTAGAATATTAGCTAGGCAGGGAACACTTTAGTAGGGGGAATGATTTGCAAGGGGTGTTGAATTTACATGAATATGAGTAGCCATAAGGAACATTTAACTTTGAGTGAAAACGTGTAAAACAACGTGGTTCGTAGCTCGGTGCAGTACAGTGTGCAGCTAGAGACAGACTGTTAAGATAGCTTACACATAACAAGCAAAAAGTATTCACTCTTCACCTGAAATGATCAACTGCGACTCTGCCATCTCCATCATCTGCTGCGTCACAACCTTCTGTTCTGAAAGGCAATACATTGAAACGCGACACGTAATGCTCACCGTAATTGGTTAATTGGTGAAGAGCTTGATCCCGTTTATAGAAACCATTTTACATAGAAGAAATTATCTTTGCTGATGGCAAAGTCTTTCCTACGTGGTATATCGTTACACTAACAGCAGAATGTTACTCCGTGTAAATCTGTCTGAATCAAAAAGTGATTGCATGCCGTTTTACTGAAACATTTTCGAAATTAATTGAATTTGCTTGCCGTTACCCACAAAATGTAGTTAAGCCACCATTACACACATAACATTAATGCTCGCAGCACTTGGAGCAACGGGTTACAACTCATGAAAACTTGAAACAAGAGAAACGCTACATGTATTAGATATATCTAACAACACCGAAAAAAGCCCACTGGCTGGGAGTTCGACGAATTTAAATGCTCTACTGTTTGGATGGATTGATAGCAAACCGATTCCGTACCGTACGTCGAAGATTTTTCCCTGCAAATGGCACAAGGTAACATCACACACAAGACACGCTCTAAAGCTATGAAACACCCAGTAAAATTCCACACCTTATACCTTGCAATGCGAATCATCTCGTACCTTACCAAAGTCGTAGCGGCCCATACAGGATGTAGAGCAAGCAGCAGACAAGAGGCTAGCCCCCCGCTATTGTTTGATTCAAACACTACCCACACAGATCACCAACAGGTGCGGACTTGATTGGTTCGTGCACCTGGAACTCTAGCGAGTCTTCGCCACATTATTACAGAATGTATCTTGCAGTGAATCTGCGAGTTAAAACTACGCGAAATAAATTAGTAGCGAAAGCTACGAACTTGATAAACAACTTTCACTGTGTGCTAGCACTCGTCTCGGAGTGAGCCAGTTCGAGTCCTGGTTATGGAAGAAATTTTCACCGTCAGTACTTGGCCGGCCACAGGAAGAGAGGCGGTGACGTAATGTTTCCGACCCCCAGGCTCTGCGACAATGTGCTGCATTAAACTCCAAACCTCTCCACAGTGGATCACGGAGGACAGGCATGCCACAGCTTTTCTAATGATTCGTATGTCAGATGGGGACATTAAACCCAGAGGCCGACGTGGTGCTATTCGTAGCGAACTGAATGTGTGCCGGCGCTAGGTTTCTACCTCTCCCCTCCCTTATCATCATGTCACAACACTATACCCACATGTGTTGCAGGCACCCACACTCAACAATACATTTAAGGCTCAACTGTCGTACGTGAAGGTCAGTTGAGCACTAGTTTTGTGAGTGACATAGTGATGTTGTTACGCGTGTGCAAAATGAAACAGAACAGGACACAGACAACACATATCTTCACTTTATGCTATTTGTTTGTTTTATGGAAGACGGGTTGTGAAAACAGATTGCTGTCTTTCGTTGCCTAACGTGTAAGTAAGATTCAGTCGTGACAGTTTAATTGTGACTTGGACAAATCGACGAATATTAATACGAAATAATATTGACACAATTATCTGTAGCCAAAGGTTTCGGCCCATGTGCTAATCATCCAAATTAATCGACCTATCCATCCATCCCTGGCTAGGTTAGTGTGAAAGGTCTTGGCAAAGTCAACAAATCAAATGCACGTGAACAACCATAATTATTGTTTTGGCACTTGTTTTAAGCATCTTGGACGTCGATGAGAACCTTATTTCCGTTGTTGTTATGACGCCATGGACGAAGTCAGACTGGTCGTATTGAGAGGTTTAGTTTTTCCACACACTACGAACACAGGAACAATGGTGTGCCCACGAAGAAAACCCTTCCTGGTCCGTCCTATGACCCACCCCACATAACAGCTCCATACGACCTGTTTCTCTCTCTGTCTTTCTTGCACACTTTGATTCCCAAGACTCCAGAAGGTTTACGATTTCACGAAGGGAATCACACGCAGACCTTTGCCTAAATGTCACCACCCAAAGCTCTGTACGACTCACAAAACCGCTGCACAGACCTACAGCCCCCTCCCCCGCCTCCCCGAAAAGATTAAGCGTCGCTGCCGCTCATCAGCACCCGAACGAAACCTCTCGCAAGAGCAAAACGTGCCGTGCAAACAAGCGGGAAAAAGACGCAGAAAGAAGACGACAGGTATTATAATTATTCAGTAAACAAAACACACGCAAAACTGTGGACGTAATGGGTTCTGTCAAGGGACGACTGTGACCGCTCACGTCTGGAGCGCGCAGTATTGGCCGTCAGTGAGGCGGCGAGTACACTGCGAATATCAGAGGCTGCGCTTTGCGGTTCAGTGAGGGGCGCATACGCTGACTGACTAGAACATAACGACCATGTATCTAATAGCCGTATTCCACCTTTGGCACGGATAACAGTGACCAGATGGCAGTTATAAGAGTCGTGGGACACGAAAGGGAAGCAGCGGTTGGGAAGGGAGTGAGACAGGGTTGTAGCCTCTCCCCAATGTTATTCAATCTGTATATTGAGCAAGCAGTGAAGGAAATAAAGGAAAAATTAGGAATAGGCATTAAAATCTATGGAGAAGAAATAACAACTTTGAGGTTCGCCGATGACATTGTAATTCTATCAGAGACAGCAAAGGACTTGGAAGAGCACTTGAACTGAATCGATAGTGCCTTGAAAAGAGGATATAAGATGAACATCAACAAAAGCAAAACGAGAATAATGGAATGTAGTCGAATGAAATCGGGTGATGCTGAGGGAATTAGATTAGGAAATGAGATACTGAAAATAGTAAAGGAGTTTTGCTATTTGGGGAGCAAAATAACTGATGATGGTCGAAGTAGAGAGGATATAAAGTGTAGACTGGCACTGGAAAGGAAAGCGTTTCTGAAGAAGAGAAATTTGTTAACGTCGAGTATAGATTTAAGTGTCAGGAAGTCGTTTCTGAAAGTATTTGTATGGAGTGTAGACATGTATGGAAGTGATAGTTTAGACAAGAAGAGAATAGAAGCTTTCGAAATGTGGTGCTACAGGAGAATGCTGAAGATTTGATGGGTAGATCACATAACTAATGAGAAAGTATTGAATAGAATTGGAGAGAAGAGGAGCTTGTGGCACAACTTGACTAGAAGAAGGGATCGGTTGGTAGGACATGTTCTGAGGCATCAAGGGATCACCAATTTAGTATTGGAGTGCAGCGTGGAACGTGAAAATCGTAGAGGGAGACTAAGAGAAGAATACACTAAACAGATTCAGAAGGATGTAGGTTGCAGTACGTACTGGGAGATGAAGTAGCTTGCACAGCAAAGAGTAGCATGGAGAGCTGCATCAAACCAGTCTCAGGACTGAAGACAACAACAACAGTGCCAACGGGTTGTGAGGGTTGTGACATGGAAGCAATGAGACCTTGGTATGTCGCTGGAGGAAGTTGACACCGCATCTGCACACACAAGTCATCTCATTTCCATAAATTCCGAGGAGGTTTTACGATGAGCTCTGACGTCACGCTCAATCTCATCCCAGATGACTTCGATCAAATGCAGATCTCGCGAGATGAGGGCCGGCATATCAACTGAAACAGGCCACTCCATCACAGTCCAGGCCTTGTGACACACACACACACACACACACACACACACACACACACCACATATCAACAGAAAACCTGTATTTACAGCCCACTCCTCTAACCTTTACAGTCAACTGAAGAGTCACTGTTGCAAAGCTGGAAGAGGATCAGAGAAGCGCAAAATTGTCCACAAATAAGGAGCATTGTACAGAGCTCCTTACCGCACATGTGATTGTTTTAAGTATTATGCTCTTTGCCATAACCATTAACACTCTTTCCTAAGAAATATCATTCTCCTGCTTAAAATGATGTAATGGCACGTCACCAACTAGGGACAGAAAAAAGCGCTTAGATAGGACAGATCTATGGGGAGGTTGTCCGCAAGACCCGTTAGTGAAGCTGCTCTAAAATACTGGGTCTCCAAGTACTGCTGTGCGCTTTACTGATGTCAAAGAATATACCGATACCGTGATGTTTACGAAGGAAGGCCTGCTGAATAGCCGCCTCTAATAGGGTAAAGTTGTCGAAAGTGGATCGAAATCTCCGGAATCCACACTGAGAACGGCTATGGGGTTGCCTGGTCTCTCACAACCAGACCAGACGACGGTTAACCATTGGCTTCAGGGTCTTTGCTACAGAGCTCGTTAGGGCGACGCTCCAGTAAGTACAGGGACATGTTCGGTCCGTCACTGGCTTGAGGAGTGCTGTCAAAATTGCCTCTTCCCATGAGCTGGAAATTGGTCTGTATCCCACATAAAACTGAAACATTCGAGAAGGATTTTCTTTGACGCTGTTTGCAAACGTCGAAAGTTACTGCACTGGGTTTGGTCGCGGCCGTGTGCAATTTCACGAACCTCAGACAGAGCCGAAGCCACCTCCCACATGGAGGAAGCGCAGTTGTAAGACTCAGAATTGTTGGATGTGAAGTACAACTTGCCGCTCTCTACAGTGGTATGGTAGCGGCAAAATGCCGGACCTCAGCTGGCATCGGCAGTAATCTTTGCAAAAAGCTCTGCCATCGTCTCGGCGTTGTTTGGAGAAGCCCCTCTTTCAGTACTGCTGCTATTAGCGAACAGCTTCATTGACCGGAAATCCTTCTGACAGTTTCCCAGACTTGATGTAGTCCAGAAATGCTAGTCATCACCTTTTCTTGCTCTTCTTAATTACGTGTCAAACTTTGGCTTTATGACGTTTTAAATGCCGCCCAATAGCAGACAACCTTGCACCCTTTCGAATCACGAGAGCCACTCGCCCAACCCAAATTGCTGAACAGCACTCGTCGGTCCATTGACATAAGGTTTGCGTCGTAAGATGATGTGAGGACATTGGGATGGATAAGTCAGCGGCATGGTGGATCAGTAGTATGATGTGGTCCACCAATTCCTGGACACTGCCTCAGTGTTCAAACAAGCCAGATGGCTGAACAGTGTCCAGTTGGCTCTGCTGACCATCTATTTCGGCGGTTTCCTTACTAATAATGCTTCGTTTGGTAGGAGGATCCACAGTGTGAAATAGTCACTAGAATGAAGATCATCAGTGACTTCCCACTGAGCAGAGCCTGCGAGGGCCGGAGTGCAGAAAGAAAGGTCGATTGCTGAGGTCAGTGCAGCAGCAAATGAGAAACGAGTGGGATTGCTTTGTTGAGGATGGATAGCTCCTGAGACGTCATAAGACTCTCCAAGACTCGACGGCTAGGACAAGCTGAGTTCGAGAAACATAATATGAGGGTGAGTCAAACGAAAACCTTAAATATTTTTTTAAAAAATATTGTTTATTGTGCAGAAATGGTACAAAGCTGTATTAGTTTTTAACATAATCTCCCCCACGCTCAGTGCAAGTCCTCCAGCGCTTACAAAGTGCACAAATGCCTTTAGAAAAAAATTATTTTGGTAGTCCGCGCAACCACTCGTGCACCGCGTGGCGTACCTCTTCATCAGAACTTCTTTCCTCCCATTGCGTCTTTGAGTGGTCCGAACATATGGAAATTACTTGGGGCAAGGCCTGGTGAGTATGGTGGATGAGGAAGACACTCAAAATGCAGGTCTGTGAGTGTTGCAACTGTTGTAAGGGCAGCGTGGGGCCTTGCATGTCATGTTTCAAAAGGACACCTGCTGACTGCAATCCACGTCGCTTTGATTTGATTGCAATCCGCAGATGATTTTGTTTGTCACCAGTGCATCATACACAGACCTGTGGTCCCTCTAGGCATGTAATGCTCCAAAATGACGCCCTTTTCGTCCCAAAAAAGTGTCAGTATAACCTTCCCTGCTGATGGTTCTGTTCGAAACTTCTTCGGCTTTGGTGATGAGGAATGATCCCATTCCTTGCTCGCTCTCTTCGTTTCCGGTTGGTGGAAGTTAACACAAGTCTCGTCCCCAGTAACGATTCTTGCAAGGAAGCCATCACCTTCTCGTTCAAAGCGCCGAAGAAGTTCTTCACAAGCATAAACACGTCGTTCTCTCATATCAGCTGCCGTGGCACCTATCTTGCAGACACTCTGTGAAACTGGAGCACATCATGCAGAATATCGTATGCTGACCCATGACTAATCTATAAACATGGTGCAGAGTCATTCAGTGTGACTCGGAGGTTTTCCTTCACTATGGCTTCAACTGCCTCAGTGTTCTGTGAAATCACAACTCGTTATGCCTGACCTGGACGAGGAGCATCTTCCACTGAAGTCACACCATTTGCAAACTTCCTACTCCATTCGTAGACGTTCTGCTGTGACAAACATGCATCACCGTACTGAACCTTCATTCGTCAATGAATTTCAATAGGTTTCACACCTTCACTGCGCAAAAACCGAATAACAGAACGCTGTTCTTCCCTGGTGCAAGTCGCAAGTACAGCGGTCATCTTTATACTGATACTGCGACGATATATGTGCATAGGATTGGTGTGTTGTCCCATAACGCCAATGAGAGCCTCAGAGTCTATCGCATCCTGTGGAGGTGAATACAGTGTACAGAGGATGATATTTTCACGCACTTTAACTTCAACAGCTACAGCTTCTAGATCAGTAACCAAGGAGATAGGTGGTGTGCGTGGCTCTTTCATCAGTCACGTCATACTTGCGGGGGACAGTATGAGCCCACATCACAGGGGTGTCAGTGGCTTTAAAATGCGTTTGTAAACAGAAAAACAGGGGATATGCCTTTGTTAGGAGTGTCATCTCGTCTACAAGAACTGTGAACCCATTTATATTCCTCTGTTGTGTGGGAGCCATTTATCATGGGGGTTGGACTTTCACCCTGAGTCTCTGCCAGGGTGGGGAGCCCGGAATGGGTGGAGGTGCAGTTTTGTGGTGAGATGGTTGCTGCAGGCGACTTCACATTTCATTGACTTCAAAGCAGAGTCACAAGAACCATCAGATTGAACGATGACGACATGGAGTGACTGTTTGTTACCTGTTTTTGCCTGCAGTTTCTGCTCCCCCTTTTTTTTATTGGGTTGGCAATGCTATGTGGAAAATACCGGAGTAGCGGTAGAGGCATTACTGGACTGTTTACTAGACTCTGCCTTTGGAGGTACCAGGAGCTCCGCAATGTCGGCAGTGGTGACTTTTTATGACGCTGAAAGGACAAGTTATACAAGAACTGCAGTTTTGCAAGTGCACTGGCAAACGCACATAATAGTGATCACAATGGAGACCTCCGTTTATGTAGATGCATCGGCTGTTGAAAGAGATTTTTTAAGAGCTCACGCGAAAGATGTATTGAATGTTGGAGGCTGCATGGCCTTAGAGATGTTTTAGGACCTTAAAACAACAAAGTGCATCCCATATAATGTGTTCAGTGTCTTTCTTTCTTATTTCTACTCCAGACAAGGTGGCCTCCAGAGCAATTTATAGACTTTGAAGAAGATGAACAAATGACACCTGCACAGACGGTCTTACCGTGGCTTCTTCCTTGCATTCGAGAGTGGTGTGCCGAAACCGATGGCATTTAAAACAGCACATTGCGTTGGGAACAAGGCCGGACGCTTACGCGAAGAAACCCTGGGAGTAAGGATGAAGGAGTCAGATTTTACCAAGTCCTCACCCACCCGTTTCATGACGTTTTGCATTCCGACATTACCTTATTGATCGCACGCAACTGTCAATTATGCTTTCGGAACCCCCACATGCCGTAGTTCATGATGTTGTGGAGCTCCGTTTCGATAGCATATTTCCAGAAGAATTTATCTTTGCAGAGGTTCGTCACTTGCTGGAAACTAGAAGTTTCAACCAAGAGCGTTCCATTTCGCAAACGCTTGGCTCATTTTAAAGTGCTAACAGTGCCCTCTAAACCTTTTTGAATGCAAAAGGGCGAAACTTTCTCAAAGCTGGCCTGTTTCCACTTATCTATTGAAAACACATTCTGACTAGCAGCACGTATACTTTCACTAGAAACAAAAGTCTCTGAATAATTTTCTCAGTCAGGATGACTGGCCACAAGAGCTCTCTTTCTACATTTGATGTTGATATGCACTAGCAGTTCATCCATTGCGCTGGGAGTTGAGTTTAAGATCGAGGGTTGCCCATCGGTGCTGTGAGCAGGTCGGGAAATCTTACCAGTCAGTGTAGTGCTTCGAGAATTTCCGCGTAGATTCTAGAACCACTCGTCCTTCTACCGTGTCGAACACACGATATTTTAAATACAAGTGGGAGAGTGGAAACGTATCTACCGGGCCACCTGTTTCTGTGTGCAGGTTGGAAGTTTGTTATGTAAGCATGACGGTCGAACGACGCCGACAATGGGTTTGCCGCTAGTGCCACAGAAGCCGTGATGTGACTATCTTCTGTTGTTCATTTTTCTTTAACAATAATCACAGACTTTTAGGTACTTTATGTGTTCGGCTTGCTAGGAGCAAGAGATGTTCATATATTATGTGGTTGTTAAACCAATTTTATTGCAGATTTTATCGAGCCTAACGAGAGACGAATCGGTTGAGTAGTGAACATTGGAATATTAACGTGAGAATTAGTTGGGTCTTGGTATATTTCAACTTCCACAAATAACATATTCACCAAAAGTATTCTTCGGCTACTAAATTATTTCAATGGTAGATAAATTCCTATAACCAGCATTATTCTTCGGATAAGAAGCTTTTGGAGATCGACGGAGCCGGCAATCCAGAGAAGAAGATCGGCTGTGCAGATCAAATAAGTCAACTGATGTGTGGATTATGCAGCCCAACTTCACATCGCTTCGGGTCGTCTAAAGCGTTATAACAGAGCCCCATTTTCCTGGGTAAACCTTATAGAACTAAGGTGCGGCAGCTCTCTCAGAAGTTGCCCACTAACGACTGCTCCGCGTCAACAGCTATGCATCTCACTGGCGCGCACCACACCTTGAGAATGAGGGGTTTCTCATAGAGGTTCTGACCATCCTCGCAATCCGGGTGGCTGAGTTAAAATCCCCGTTCCATGTGATGCACGACGTTCCACTGCTCTGCCGTTCGGTAGCCGGAGCCCGGAGCTCACAGTTGCAGGGAATTGTCAGCACTGAACCTGTCCCAGCTCAGGAACCCTGGGGTCGCCAAGCCCGTGTACCCGGCAAAGGAATGCCGAGCTGCCTGATGTGCTCACCATTCAGCACAACTAGAGGGACACGAGTGGCTCATCGGGTGCCAGGGACACAGCGAGCTGTTATGATGCTGAGGTTGTCGAAAACGCAAAACTGACAGATGGATTTTTAGCCTGAGGACAATGATTACATAATAAATAATGCCATTTCCGGTGAAAATTGTGTGAAATACAGCCAGCTTTCTATTGGTAAAAATGGAAGAAATTCTAATTTTGGAGTGGAAGATCAGATACTTGAACTGCATTAATTCAAAATGATGAGACGACCTATCAAAGTAACTTCTCCCTCCACTGGGGAGAAACGGCCTCTGACCCAGCAAAATTCAAGACTCCCGGCAAACAGTTTCCCAAGCTCTACCCTCGACACGTTGACCACCAACCGCTGAGCTACTCCGCGGCCAGCACCAGGCAGAGCTCATAGGACAACGCGGCCCCCAACGTGGGGCGCTCGGTAACGTAAGCGGCGGTGCCGCCAGTCACGAAGCGTGGCCCGTATCTGGGGACCCGCATCGGCCGTTCGTCTCACTTCCTGTCGCCTACCACAGCGGTCGTCGTACTGCGTTTCACAGCTGTATTTTGTCATGACAACCACCGACGCGACAAAACTCATGGGATTCCTCCCAACGCCTTGTTGAGTCCATGCCGGGTCGAATTGCTGCACTAGACTGAGGGAAAAGGGATCCTACACTATGTTAGAAGTCCCCTCCAGAAATATTGAGCCATACTGCCTCTATGTTGTTGTTGTGGTCTTCATTCCTGAGAATGGTTTGATGCAGCTCTCCATGCCACTCTTTGCTGTGCAAGCTACTTCATCTCCTAGTACCTACTGCAACCTACATCCTTCTGAATCTGTTTAGTGTATTCATCTCTTGGTCTCCCTCTACGATTTTTACCCTCTACGTTGCCCTCCAATGGTAAATTTGTGATTCCTTGATGCCTCAGAACATGTCCTACCAACCGATCCCTTCTTCTAGTCATGTTGTGCCACAAACTCCTCTTCTCCCCAATCCTATTCAATACTAATGAAGCTACGTCATCTACCCATCTAATCTTCAGCATTCTTCTGTAGCACCACATTTCGAAAGCTTCTATTCTCTTCTTGTCCAAACTATTTATCGTCCATGTTTCACTTCCATGCATGGCTACACTCCACAGTAATACTTTCAGTAACGACTTCCTGACACTTAAATCTATACTCGATGTTAACAAATTTCTCTTCTTCAGAAACGCTTTCCTTGCCATTCCCAGTCTACATTTTATATCCTCTCTACTTCGACCATCATCAGTTATTTTGCTCCCCAGATAGCAAAGCTCCTTTACTAGTTTAAGTGTCTCATTTCCTAATCTAATTCCCTCAGCACACCCGACTTAATTCGACTACATCCCATTATCCTCGTTTTGCTTTTGTTGATGTTCATCTTATACCCTCCTTTCAAGACACTGTCCATTCCGTTCAACTGCTCTTCCAAGTCCTTTGCTGTCTCTGACAGAATTACAATGTCATAGGCGAACCTCAAAGCTTTTATTTCTTCTCCTTGGATTTTAATAACGTCTCCGAATTTTCTTTCGTTTCCTTTACTGCTTGCTCAATAGATTGAATAACATCGGGGAAAGGCTAAAACCCTGTCTCACTCCCTTCCCAACAACTGCTTCCCTTTCATGTCTCTCGACTCTTATAACTGCCATCTGCTTTCTGTACAAATTGTAAATAGCCTTTCGCTCCCTGTAATTTACCCTTGCCACCTTTAGAATTTGAAAGAGAGTATTCCAGTCAACATTGTCAAAAGCTTTCTCTAAGTCTAGAAACGTAGGTTTGCCTATCCTTAATCTTTCTTTTAAGATAAGTCGTAAGGTCAGTATTGCCTCACGTGTTCCAACATTTCTACGGAATCCAAACTGATCTTCCCCAAGGTTTGCTTCTACCAGTTTTTCCATTGGTCTGTAAAGAATTCGCGTTAGTATTTTGCAGCTGTGACTTATTAAACTGATAGCAGGCGTTGACACACGTGAAAATTATCGAACTTTCTTTGGGATTGGAATTAATATATTCTTCTTGAAGTCTGAGGGTATTTCGCCTGTCTCATACATCTTGTTCACCAGATGGTAGAGTTTTGTCAGAAATGGCTCTCCAAAGGCCGTAAGTAGTTCTAATGGAATGTTGTCTACTCCCGGGGCCTTGTTTCGACTCAGGTCTTTCAGTGCTCTGTCAAACTCTTCACGCAGTATCGTATCTCCCATTTCATCTTCATCTACATGCTCTTCCATTTCAGTAATATTGTCCTCCTTCCACCTTTGTGCTTTCCCCTGTTTGCTTAGAACTTGGTTTCCATCTGAGCTCTTGATAATCATACAAGTGGCTCTCTTTTCTCCAAAGGCCTCTTTAATTTTCCTGTAGGCGGTATCTATCGCACCACTAGTGAGATAAGCTAAGCCTCTATAAATGCAAAACTTTTGGCGGTGGAGGATTTTGTGACGAAGTGACCTCTCGATTATGTCCCGTAAATTTTTTATGGTATTCATGTCGAGCGATCAGTGTGGCCAGATCATTCGCTTGAATTGTTCAGAATGTTCTTCAAATCAATCGCGAACATTTGTGGCCTGGTGGCATGACTCACTGTCGTCCGTAAGAATTCCGCCGTTGTTTGGGAACATGAAGATGAATGGCCGAACATCCAGAAGACGCAGTCCATTCCATGTAAACACAGCCCACCATTATCGAGCCACCACCAGCTTGCACAGTGCCGTGTTGACGACCGGGATCCAGGGCTCCGTGGAGTCTGCGCCACAGTCGAAACCTACCAACAGCTCTTACCAATTGAATTCGGGAATGATCCGACCAGACCACGAGTTTCGAGTCGTCTAGGGTTCGATCGATATGGTCACGAGAGCAGGAGAGGCGCTGCAGGCGATATCGTGCTGTTAGCGAAGGCGATGTAAAATCAAGAGACAGGAAATTGTTGACAATTGAAGGACAGTTGAGGAGAGAGACGAGTAATGGCGTTTGTTGCACTGGTTAATGGGGTGATACACAAAGTTACTAGTAAAGGGCTGTAAGAATTAACTGCGGGTGTGGAATGTCGATGCAAGTGAGGTAGACTGTTGAAAAATAGTGGAAACGAGAGAATTAACGGCTGTGTGTCAGTATTGTTGGAAGAATGTCGAGGGAGCCGTGCAAGGGTTGCGCAGAAAGTAATGCACCGCATTTTTTCTTCAACAATCATTGAACATAATGAGAATTACACACACGAAAAATGATGTATCTACACACCCTATTTTCCCAGGTAACCTCCATCCTATTCTATGGCCTTCCTCCAGCGCGAAAGAAGGCCGTATATGCCCTGTCGGTACCAACCCTACATCTACATCTATATACATACTCCCCAATCCACCATACGGTTCGTGGCGGAGGGTACCTCGTACCACAACTAGCATCTTCTCTGCCTGTTCCACTCCCAAACAGAGCGAGGAAAAAATGACTGCCTTTGTGCCCCTGTAAGAGCCCTAATCTCTCTTATCTTCATGCTCTTTCCGCGAAATGTAAGTTGGCGGCAGTAAAATTGAATTGCTTCGTGTTACTGGTACGTTTGACCATCACGCGAATGTTTCGGAAATGCTTCAGGAACTCGGGTGGGAGTCTCTAGAGGAAAGGAGGCGTTCCTTTCGTGAATCGCTACTGAGGAAATTTAGAGAACCAGCATTTGAGGCTGACTGCAGTACAGAGGCGGGCTGCTAGATATGTCCTCCCTCAACCCGACCTGATAGGGATACCAAACGCGCGAGCAGTACTCACGAATGGGTCGTATTAGTGTTTTATAAGCGGTCTCCTTTACAGATGAACCACATCTTCCCAAAATTCTACCAATGAACAGAAGACGACTATCCGCTTTCCCCACAACTGCCATTACACGCTTGTCCCACTTCATATCACTCTGAAATGTTACGCCCAAATATTTAATCAACGTGACTGCGTCAAGGGCTACACTAGTAATGGAGTATTCCAATATTACAGGATTATTTTTCCTACTCATCTGCATTAATTTACGTTTATCTATATTTAGAGTTAGCTGCCATTCTTTTCCCTTGTCCAGGTGGTGGAGCCGGTGCTTCACTGCGTGAGTCGTCCTCAAAATGTCTTCCACGAATGGCATCCTTTAATGGCCGAAACAGGCGGGAGCTCGCTGCAGCATATCAGGTGTGACAGCCGTGGGTAGTCTACCCGACACCTGCAAATCGTGGAGCTCTGCCGAACCGCCTTCTGATGACCTAACGAGGAATATTCACAAACGCTTGTGCAAAATCTATGGAGCATCTGCACAGTTAACACTGGGCACGGAGGGTAGTTTCTTTCTCTGCAATGAGAAATTCAATACTTTTTAATCTGTATACAAATGACCAACCAGTTGGCCCGACGACAAGAAGCTTTATCTATGCCGATGATGTAGCCATTGCATGCCAATCTAGATCAATCAAACAGATTGAGAGAAACCTAACAGATGCCTTAGAAGTACTAACTGAATATTATAACGGGAACCAGCTTCGACCTAATCCAGTAAAGACGCAGACTTGTTTATTTCATCTAAACAACAAGGGAGCAAACAGGGTATTACAATTAGAATGGAACTCAGTTAAACTTCAACACCGCCCAAACCCAGTTTATCTTGGAGTCACGTTAGTTCGAACATTTTCTTACAAGAAACACGTAGAAAAAACGAGAGCGAAAGCCAACACACGGAACGGCATAATCCGTAAACTTGCACGTAGAATTTCAGGGTTTGCTCCCCAGTGTGAGTTGGTACCATCCCTGGCATTGTGCTTTGCTCCAGCTGAATATGCATGCCCCGTATGGAGAAGATCGACACATGCTCAGAAGCTAGACGCAGCACTCAATGACTCATGTCGATTAATCACGGGATGCCTGAAGCCTACAAACCGTGATCTCCTTTATATGTGTTATGGAATAGTCTCCCCCCCCCGCCCCCCCCCCCCCCCCCCCCCACACACACACACAGATCAGACTGCAAACGTTGGCGATGGCCGAACGAAGCAGGCAGTGCGAAGATAGAAGACATCCCCTGTACGCACATCAGCCAGCGGAGGCAAGACTTAAATCTAGGATAGACTTCATAAAAGTTGAACTTCCACTAACCGAAAGTCAGTCTACAACTAGAGAATCAATGTGGAAACAGAAATTGGATAAAGGCAGTCTGAAAAGTTGGAACATTAAAGAAAAACTTCCTGCTGGATCACAATTGGAATGGAGAGTCTGGAAGAGCCTAAATACACTTAGATATCAAATGGGAAGATCACAAGATAACCTGATCAAGTGGGGATACGCCGAAGATGAGTTTTGTCGCATCGGTGGTTGTCATTACAAAATACAGCTGTGAAACGCAGTACGACGACCGCTGTGGTAAGCGACAGGAAGTGAGACGAACGGCCAATGTGGAGGAAAACAAACCATGACACACCTGCTTCCTGTCCATCTTTGCTGGCCCCCATGCACTTTCCAAGACCTGTGGTTGGCCAAAGACGCTGCAGTGAAGTGTGCGCCTAACACTGGTGAGAGATATGAGCGTTGCTTTAGACAATAATGACGACTTACAATATGTGAAGATCATGAATATATTGTCATCAGTCTACTGACTGGTTTGATGCGGCCCGCCACGAATTCCTTTCCTGTGCTAACCTCTTCATTTCAGAGTAGCACTTGCAACCTACGTCGATATTATTTGCTTGACGTATTCCAATCTCTGTCTTCCTCTACAGTTTTTGCCCTCTACAGCTCCCTCTAGTACCATGGAAGTCATTCCCTCATGTCTTACCAGATGTCCTATCATCCTGTCCCTTCTCCTTATCAGTGTTTTCCACATATTCCTTTCCTCTCCGATTCTGCGTAGAACCTCCTCAACCTTATCAGTGCACCTAATTTTCAACATTCGTCTATAGCACCACATCTAAAATGCTTCGATTCTCTTCTGTTACGGTTTTCCCACAGTCCATGTTTCACTACCATACAATGCTGTACTCCAGACGTACATCCTCAGAAATTTCTTCCTCAAATTAAGGTCGGTATTTGATATTAGTAGACTTCTCTTGGCCAGAAATGCCTTTTTTGCCATAGCGAATCTGCTTTTGATGTCCACCTTGCTCCGTCCGTCATTGGTTATTTTACTGCCTAGGTAGCAGAATTCCTTAACTTCATTGACTTCGTGACCATCAATCCTGATGTTAAGTTTCTCGCTGTTCTCATTTCTACTACTTCTCATTACCTTCGTCTTTCTCCGATTTACTCGGAAACCATACTGTGGACTCATTACACTGCTATCCTGAGTGAAAGTGAAGAAGAATTAGGATATCAATGATACGATTCGCTGATGACATTGTTCATTCCGTTCAGCAGATCATTTATCACCTTGTATTTTAATTCCACTCCTGAACCTTTCTTTTATTTCCATCTTTGCTTCCTCGATGTACAGATTGAAGAGTAGGGGCGAAAGGCTACAGCCTTGTCTTACTCCCTTCTTAATACGAGCACTTCGTTCTTGATCGTCCACTCTTGTTATTCCCTCTTGATTGTTGTACATATTCTATATGACCCGTCTCTCCCTAAAGCTTACCCCAACTTTTTTTCAGAATCTCGAACAGCTTGCACCATTTTATATTGTCCAACGCTTTTTCTAGGTCGACAAATCCTATGAACGTGTCTTGATTTTTCTTTAGCCTTGTTTCCATTATTAGCCGTAACATCAGAATTGCCTCTCTCGTGCCTTTACTTTTCCTAAAGCCAAACTGATCGACACCTACCGCATTCTCAATTTTCTTTTCCATTCTTCTGTATAATATTCTTGTAAGCAGCTTCGATGCATGAGCTGTTAAGCTGATTGTGCGATAATTCTCGACTTGTGAGGTCTTGCCGTCTTCGGAATTGTGTGGATGATGCTTATCCGAAAGTCAGATGGTATGTCGCCAGACTCATATATTCTACACACCAACGTGAATAGTCATCTTGTTGCCACTTCCCCTAATGATTTTAGAAATTCTGATGGGATGTTATCTATCCCTTCTGACTTATTTGACCGTAAGTCTTCCAAAGCTCTTTTAAATTCCGATTCTAATACTGGATCCCCTATCTCTTCTAAATCGACTCCTGTTTCTTCTTCTATCACATCAGACAAATCTTCACCCTCATAGAGGCTTTCAATGTATTCTTTCCACCTATCTGCTATATCCTCTGCATTTAACAGTGGAATCCCCGTTGCACTCTTAATGTTACCACCGTTGCTTTTAACGTCACCAAAGGTTGTTTCGACTTTCCTGTATGCTGAGTCTGTCCTTCCGACAATCATATCTTTCCCGATGTCTTCACATTTTTCCTGCAGCCATTTCGTCTTAGCTTCCCTGCACTTCCTATTTATTTCATTCCTCAGCGACGTGTATTTCTGTATTCCTGATTTTCCCAGAACACGTTTGTACTTCCTCCTTTCATCAATCAACTGAAGTATTTCTTCTATTACCCATGGTTTCTTCGCAGCTACCTTCTTTGTACCTATGTTTTCCTTCCCAAATTCTGTGATGGCATTTTTTAGAGACGTCCATTTCTCTTCAACTGTGTTGCCTACTGCGCTATTCCTTATTGCTGTACCTATAGCGTTAGAGAACTTCGAACGTATCTCGTCATTCCTTAGAACTTCCGTATCCCACTTCTTAGCGTATTGATTCTTCCTGACTAATGTCTTGAACTTCAGCCTACTCTTCATCACTACCATATTGTGATCTGAGTCTATATCTGCTCCTGGGTACGCCTTACAATCCAGTATCTGATTTCGGAATCTCTCTCTGACCATGATGTAATCTAATTGAAATCTTCCCGTGTCTCCCGGCCTTTTCTAAGTATACCACCTCCTCTTGTGATTCTTTATCAGGGTATTCGCTATTACTAGCTGAAACTTGTTACAGAACTCAATTAGTCTCTCTCCTCTTTCATTCCTTGTCCCAAGCCCATATTCTCCTGTAACCTTTTCTTCTACTCCTTCCCCTACAACTGCATTCCAGTCGCCCATGACTACTAGATTTTCGTCCCCCTTTACATACTGCATTACCCTTTCAGTATCCTCATACACTTTATCTGTTCATCTTCAGCTTGCGACGTCGGCACGTATACCTGAACTATCGTTGTCGGTGATGGTCTGCTGTCGATTTTGATTAGAACAACCCGGTCACTGAACTGTTCACAGTACCACACCCTCTACCCTACCTTCCTATTCATCACGAATCCTATACCTGTTATACTATTTTCTGCTGCTGTTGATATTATCCGATACTAATCTGACCAGAAATCCTTGTCTTCCTTCCACTTCACTTCACTGACCCCTACTATATCTGGACTGAGCCTTTGCATTTCTCTTTTCAGATTTTCTAGTTTCCCTACCACGTTCAAGCTTCTGACATTCCACGCCCCGACTCGCAGAATATTATCCTTTCATTGATTATTCAATCTTTTTCTCATGGTAAACTCCCCCTTGGCAGTCCCCTCCCGGAGATCCGAATGGGGGACTATTCCGGAATCTTTTGCCAATGGAGAGAATGGAGAGATCATCATGACACTTCTTCAACTACAGGCCACATGTTCTGTGGATACACGTTACGTGTCTTTAATGCAGTGGTTTCCATTGCCTTCTGCATCCTCATGTTGTTGATCATTGCTTATTCTTCCGCCTTTAGGTGCAATTTTCCACCCCTAGGACAAGAGAGTGCCCTGAACCTCTATCCGCTCCTCCGCCCTCTTTGACAAGGCCGTTGGCGGAACGAGGCTGACTTCTTATGCCGAAAGTCTTCGGCCGCCAATGCTGATTATTTATCAAAATTTAGGCAGTGGTGGGGATCGAACCCGGGACCGAAGACGTTTTGATTATGAATCAAAGACGCTACCCCTAGACCACGGTTATATGAACATGTACCTATGAGTTACTTGTATTTGTAATGTAGTATACATAGCGTATTAATTAATTGCAGATGTAGCTCAGACACGATTAAATAAATAAAGAAATTCAATGACGGAACATTGCCTGTAATGTACATCACCTACAGACGAATTTTCAAATTGTCGCGCAACTAGGCTAAATGTCGGAAGTGAAGCAAACTTGGCGCGCTCGTTCAGGAGACTTCAGATTATATTAGATTAGATTTACTTTAATTCCAATTGATCCGTAGTGAAGAGGTCCTCCAGGACGTAGAACCTCTCAGAAAAACAACAAAGGAAACAAACAAGCTAATGTCCCCTCGACAGGTCCCAAGTGGAATGATCGTCTTTTTTTTTTTTTAATGAACACTATATGAAAGAATCATTTTACAAACACTCATTTACTATGATCGCATGAATGCACCGAATTAAAAATTAAAAAAAGTATTTTTTATTTATAAGGCAATAAACATATAACAGAACTATTACAATACTTATTTACAATGAACACCTTACTGCACTGAAATGGTGCAGAAGTTAGATTGCACACACACACACACACAAATCAGTTGGTTCTACTGAGAAATTCATTAATTGAGTGGGAGCAGTTGGCCACCAATAAATCCTTTACGCTTCTCTTAAACTAAATTTCAGTTGTTGTTAAGCTTTTTATGGCTGCTAGAAAGTTATTGAAATTGTGTGTTCCTGAATAATGCACATCTTTTTGTACAAGAGTAAGTGATTTTAAATCCTTATGAAGATTTTTCTTATTTCTAGTATTGATTCCATGAATTGAGTTGTTGGTTGGAAAACTTGATATATACCGGGTGTTTCAAAAATGACCAGTATATTTGAACGGCAATACAAACTAAACGAGCAGCGATAGAAATACATCGTTTGTTGCAATATGCTTGGGACAACAGTACATTTTCAGGCAGACAAACTTTCGAAATTACAGTAGTTCTAATTGTCAACAACAGCTGGCGCTGCGGTCTGGGAAACTCTATAGTACGATGTTTTCCACATATCCACCATGCGTAGCAATAATATGGCGTAGTCTCTGAATGAAATTACCCGAAACCTTTGACAACGTGTCTGGCGGAATGGCTTCACATGCAGATGATATGTACTGCTTCAGCTGTTCAATTGTTTCTGGATTCTGGCGGTACACCTGGTCTTTCAAGTGTCCCCACAGAAATAAGTCAGAGGGGTTCATGTATGGCGAATAGGGAGGCCAATCCACGCCGCCTCCTGCATGTTTCGGATAGCCCAAAGCAATCACACGATCATCGAAACATTCATCCAGGAAATTAAATACGTCGGACGTGCGATGTGGCCGGGCACCATCTTGCACAAACCACGAGGTGTTCGCAGTGTCGTCTAGGGCAGTTTGTACCGCCACAAATTCACGAAGAATGTCCAGATTGCGTGATGCAGTAATCGTTTCGGATCTGAAAAATGGGCCAATGATTCCTTTGGAAGAAATGGCGGCCCAGACCAGTACTTTTTGAGGATGCAGCGACGATGGGATTGCAACATGGGGCTTTTCGGTTCCCCATATGCGCCAGTTCTGTTTATTGACGAAGCCGTTCAGGTAAAAATAAGCTTCGTCAGTAAACCAAATGCTGCCCACATGCATATCGCCGTCATCAATCCTGTGCACTATTTCGTTAGCGAATGTCTCTCGTGCAGCAATGGTAGCGGCGCTGAGGGGTTTCTGCATTTGAATTTTGTATGGATAGAGGTGTAAACTCTGGCGCATGAGACGATACGTGGACGTTTGCGTCATTCGCACCGCAGCTGCCACACGGCGAACGGAAACCCGAGGCCGCTGTTGGATCACCTGCTGCACTAGCTGCGCGTTGCCCTCTGTGGTTGCCGTACGTGGTCGCCCTACCTTTCCAGCACGTTCATCAGTCACGTTCCCAGTCCGTTGAAATTTTTCAAACAGATCCCTTATTGTATCGCTTTTCGGTCCTTTGGTTACATTAAACTTCAGTTGAAAACTTCGTCTTGTTGCAACAACACTGTGTTCTAGGCGGTGGAATTCCAACACCAGAAAAATCCTCAGTTCTAAGGAATAAACCATGTTGTCCACAGCACACTTGCACGTTGTGAACAGCACATGCTTACAGCAGAAAGATGACGTACAGAATGGCGCACCCACAGACTGCGTTTTCTTCTATATCTTTCACATCACTTGCAGCGCCATCTGTTGTTGAAAATTGTAACTGCTGTAATTTCGAAAGTTTGTCCGCCTGAAAATGTACTGTTGTCCCAAGCATATTGCAACAAACGGTGTATTTCTATCACAGCTCGTTTAGTTTTTATTGCCGTTTCAAATATACCGGTCATTTTTGAAACACCCTGTATTTAATGACAAATTTCATTTAGGAATAAATATATAGGGAAGCAGTAGTTAGTATCCATAGTTCCCTAAACAGACTTCTACGGGATGTTCTTGATTTCACACCACATATAATTCTTATCGCACATTTTTCTGCCAGGTAAACTTTTGATTGGTTCGATGAATTACCCCAAAATATAATCCCATATGAAATTATGGTATGAAAGTAAGCATAGTATGCCAGATTTTTCATTTTTATATCCCCTAAGTCTGACAGAATTCGCACTGCAAACAGACATTTGTGAAAACACTTCAGCTTCTGTGTGGTGTGCTCCTCCCAGTTGAATTTATTATCAAGCTGTGATCCCAAGAATTTAACACTGTTCACTTCTTCTATGTGCTTGTCATAGAATGTTAGGCATATTCTCGTCAGACACCCCTTACAAGTTCTGAACTGCATGTAGTGTATTTTTTCGAAGTTTAGTGACAGAGAATTGGATAAGAAACCAGTGATTAATATCCAGAAATATTTTATTAGCCGATCTTTCTAAGACTACACTTTATTTGTTATTTATTGCAATGTTTATATCATCGGCAAACAAAACAAATTTGGCATTTGGTAATATTACTGATCAAGGGTCATTGATATACACAAGAAACTGTAAGGGCCCTAAGATGGAGTCTTGTGGGACCCCACATGTAATTAGTTCCCAGTTGGATGATGCCTGATATATTAATACATGTCCCTTTCCTAATGACACTCTTTGTTTCCTGCCAAAGATATAAGATTTGAACCATTTTGCACCATTTCGTGTTACATCATAATATTCTAATTTACTTAAAAGGATATTGTGATTTACACAATCAGGTGCCTTTGACAGGTCACAAAATATACCAGTCGGCTGCAATTTTTTGTCTAATGAATTATGTACATTTTCACTGTAAGTGTAGATAGCCTTCTCAATATCAGAACCCGTTATAAATCCGAACCGTGACTTTGGCAGTATGTTATTTGTGATAAGATGGTTATAAAGCCGATTGTACATTATCTTTTGTAAAATTTTTGGGAATTCCGGCAAAAGTGAAATTGGACGGGAATTTGATATTTATCTCCCTTCTTAAACAGTTCAAATAAAACATACGTAAAGTTTCGCATTCGTAGCATTGTTTTAGGCTGAGAAAGGAAAATGTGCTGCATTACTAGCTGGGCAACCGTCGTACATAAAGTTACAATGGAAGACGTTACTCATCTCTGAGGAAGGTAACTTGTAAAATGAACTGCTAAAAACTGGGCGTATTCAGCGTGGTACTCCTAAATGAGTAGCGACATTATTTGAGAAGCCACTTATACGAACAATACTGTGGAAGAAACGACACGTGCAAGTAATTAAATAGTGATAGTTCATAGTTCCCATTCAGGACTATTCTAAGGTACAAAGTACCTCTTTACATTGAAGTGGATGGTAGGAAGTGTCAGCTGGCTACGAACAGCGTGTCATCCTTGCTCTTGGAAGGGAGAGAAGGCCGACCTTGACAGTAATTGATTATTGGGGTCCATTGAACTGATATGTCCTAAAATCCTGTGCAAATTCTCGCTGCGATGAGGCCAAATAACAAAAGATTGGACGTCTGAAGGTATTTATCTTTGGTTGTGTGGTGGCACTAGTTGTTTACCGTGTGTGTGTGTGTGTGTGTGTGTGTGTGTGTGTGTGTGTGTGTGTGTGTGTGTCATCTGGTTTGCTCCTCGACGCAGCCCCGCCTACTGACAAGGGCAACTCCCCACTGCATGCCTCTGAGATTTATGGTGAGAGGGCCCAACGGACAGCCCGTCAAAAACTGAACACAGATGAAGCATGCCGGCCGTTGTGACCGAGCGGTTCTAGACGCTTCAGTCTGGAACCGCGCGACCGCTACGTCGGAGGTTCGAGTCCTGCCTCGGGCATCGATGTGTGTGATGTCCTTAGGTTAGTTAGGTTTAAGTAGTTCTTATTTCTAGGGGACTGATGACCTCAGATGTTGTCCCATAGTGCTCAGAGCAATTTGAATGATTTTTAGATCAAGCAGGAAAACAGAAAGAAGGTGTACTGACGTGTGAAATAAAAGCAAAATGGAAATAGTGAACGGTCCCAGTTCAACAAGTGCAACATTAAGCGGCGTAGAAGAGCCACGGTGTCGTGGTTGAGTGGTCATCGTATTGGAGTGCAAAGTGGGCGAGCTATAGCTCACTCGTGTTAATTTTTTGTTTCGCTGTTCGCTGTATTCAAATTTGTGTTTGTGTCGTGGTGTAATGTCCGTTTGCAACAGCGAAATGTAAGGCAGGGATCTGTAATGAGAATTGATTCTCTTGAACTACTCCATTAGCAGACGACAGGAAGTGGCTTTCGAATGGGAATCGCAAACGTTTGATTACAAGGCGACGAGTCAACCGAATTCTCTACCGGAAAAGACAACTGGTGTGTCATATTCGGCATTAGCGACAGGGTACATGTGTCATATGATAGGAATCTATTCACTGACACACATAATTTGTGCACGACTGGTAAGTGAGTGAGATATGCCTCCTTCCTCTTTACGGGTTTTCTTATGAACGTGAATTTGGTCACTACCAAGGAAACTATGAAAATATAATAGTTTGTCAGATGAGCTGCAACAAAAGAACGCAACAGTTTCACAATCATGCAGTTTTTCTGTGATCTGTCAAAACATATATTTTTAATATTCTTGAAGTTGCGTTCCTTTTTGAAAGTCTTGACTGTTGAATTCCTTTTTTTTTTGTAACATAGTTCACAGCCGTTTATTTTTTCCCATTTCTGTGAGTCGTCTATGTGGTATCTCGCCTGCTCTCACTAATCATCACATTTACTTGCCACGGCAACGTATTGTTACCATAATACTCATATTCTGTAACCCATGTTTGTTCTCTTTCTGTAGTCTTGAAATGTTTAGTATGTCAGCTGCCAATGATCGGACGGACAGTTCACAATGATGTGGCAAAAACTGTTAATGGCAGATGGGAGTTCTGAACACGGCTCGTCCGGTTCTTTTTTCCTGGAATTTGTTCGGGGCGGACGTCCGATGACCCCCGCTCAGGTTCTTCGTTGATCCGTTCACTCAGTTTTTCTATTGCAGAGGTCAGCTAACCCTCTGACCGAAGACGCTGATCTACCGTGCCTGCACCGTTTGGCAGTCCAGCAGTATGATCGCTTACCGACGACGCCGTTGCTGACGAAGATTGCTCTTTACAGCACGTCCGCAGCTCGTGGTCGTGCCGTAGCGTACCCGCTTCCCGCGCCCGGGTTCGATTCGCGGCGGGGTCAGGGATTTTCTCTGCCTCGTGATGACTGGGTGTTGTGTGATGTCCTTAGGTTAGTTAGGTGTAAGTAGTTCTAGGGGACTGGTGACTATAGATGTTAAGTCCCATAGTGCTCAGAGCAATTTTTTTTTTCTTTACTGCAGTTTCTGTTAACCGTTCACTGTTTCTATTTTTTTCCCACAGTTCAGTACGCCTTCTTCCTGTTTTCATGCTTGATCTGTGTTCGGTTTTTGACGGACTGTCCACCGGGCCCTCTTACCACTATGGTGAGTTTCCCTTGTGAGAGTCTAAATTTCCGTGCGCAGCGATCTCTCATTGCACTTGTGCGTCGATAATGACGAGATGTTCACCTCGCGAAATATCGTCGCCTGTAGAGAACACTGTGCAGACGCAGGCCCGTACGCTACTTGAACACCGGGTACGGTGGGGGAAAACTAAATGAAGCAGCACAAGCTTCCGTCGCAGCGGACGAGTGTCGTCACTACCATTACCCCTTTGTTTCGCTCTCGCAGCTGCGCCGTGGCGTGCGTGACGTCGGCACTCACCTATGATCGTGGGGAGGCGGAAGCGCAGCTGTCGCGCCAGCAGGCCGCAGAGGTGTGCGCCCAGCGAGTGGCCAACGCAGGCGGCTGGCGCCAGTCCGCCGAGCTGGCGCAGCGCGGACAGCTGGCGCGCCAGGCAGCTGGCGGCGGTCCGCAGGTTGTGCACGGCGGCAGGGTAGCAGGGGGGGCGGCCGAGCGCGCCCCAGTCCGCCACCAGCACCCAGAAGCGGCCCGAGCGCAGGTACGCTGCGGGCAGCAAGCGGTCCGGGAGCGTAACGCGCCGCAGCTCACAGCAGTTCTGCACCACTGGCCACTAAACTTGCTACACCACGAAGATGACGTCCTGCAGACGCGAAATTTAACCTACCGGAGGAAGATGCTGTCATATGCAAATGATTAGCTTTTCAGAGCATTCACACAAGGTTGGCTCCGGTGCCGACACGTACAACGTGCTGACATGAGGAAACTTTCCAACCGATTTCTCATACACAAACAACAGTTGGCCGGCGTTGCCGGGTGAAACGTTGTTGTGATGCCTCGTCTGAGGAGGAGAAATGCGTACCATCACGTTGATAAAGATCGGATTCTAGGATATCGCGATTGCGGTTTCTCGTGTGGCGACATTGCTGCTCACGTTGGTCTAGATCCAATGGCTGTTAGTAGACTATGAAATCTGTGGGTTCAGGAGGGTAATAGGGAACACCGTGCTGGTTCCCAAGGGCCTCTCATCACTAGCAGTCGAGATGACAGGCATCTTATCCGCATGGCTGTAACGAATCGTTCAGGCACGTCTCGATCCCTGAGTCAACAGGTGGGGACGTTTGCAAGACAACAACCATTTGCACGAACAGTTCGACGACGTTTGCAGCAGCATGGACTATCATTTCGGAGACCGTGGCTGCGGTTACCCTTGACGTTGCATCACAGACAGGAGCGCCTGCGATGCTGTACTCGACGACGAACCTGGGTGCACGAATGGCAAACCGTCATTTTTTCGGATGAATCCAAGTTCTGTTTACAGCATCATGATGGTCGCATCCGTGTTTGGGGACATCGCGGTGAACGCACATTGGAAGCCATACTGGCGTGTCACCCGGTGTGATGGTATAGGGCACCATTGGTTTCACGTCTCGGTCACCTCTTGTCCGCATTGAACAGTGGACGTTACATTTCATGTGTGTTACGATCCGTCGCTCTACCCTTCATTCAATCCCTGCGAAACCCTACATTGCAGCAAGAGAATGCACGGCCCATATTGCAGGTCTTGTACAGACCTTTCCGGATACAGAAAATGTTCTACTGCTGCCCTGGCCAGCACATTCTCCAGATCTCTCACCAATTGAAAAGGCCTGGTCAATGGTGGCCGAGCAACTGGCTCGTCACAATACGCCAGTTACTACTCTTGATGAACTGTGGTATCGTGTTGAAGCTGCATGGGCAGCTGTATCTGTACCCGCCATCCAAGCTCTGTCTGACTCCTTGGCCAGATGCATCAATGCCATCATTACAGCCAGAGGTGGTTGTTCTAGGTACTGATTTCTAAGCTTCTATGCACCCAAACTGGTACTAGAACTGACATGTGATTACGTTTTCACGCATACATTTGTCCAATGAGTATACGTTTATCATCTGCATTTCTCCTTGGTATAGCAATTTTAATGGCCAGTAGTGTACATTCGTGGGGTGTCAGGTGTCAAAGAAAACCCACTGAATATGGACATCTATTGAACAAGTGCAGTAAGCCATCTCGCTTTCCTTGGGCCTCAGACTTTCTATCTGCGACGCAGGGAGCGTTCTCGCTTTCCACCAGTTCTACTTTATGTGCCACATTGCCGAAACAGCAGAGAAGTTATTTATGTTTCACACGAAGAAATGGCTCCTCGACGTGAAACAGTAGGAAATTGTAGAGTCTTGTACTGCAGGGAAGCAAGAGAGTGTAGAAAAATGATACTGGCTACCCGTAACAATATCCTAACGTCGCCGAACTCTTCGCGCAGATGGTTGTTATTGCAAACGCCCCATCTGTTGACTCAGGGATCGAGACGTGGTTGCACGATCCGTTACATCCACGCGGATAAGATGCCTGTCATCGCGATTGCTAGTGATACGAGGCCGTTGGGATCCAGAACGGCGTTGCGTATTACCCTCCTGATCCCACCGATTCCATATTCTGCTTACAGTCATTGGATCTCGACCAACGCGAGCAGCAATACCGCGATACGATAAACCGCAATCGCAATAGCCTACAATCCGAACTTTATCAAAGTCGGGAACGTGATGGTACGCATTTCTCCCCCTTACACGAGGCATCCCAACAATGTTTCACCACGCAACGACCGTCAACTTGTGTTTGTGTACGAGAAATCGGTTGGAAACTTTCCTCATGTCAGCACGTTGTAGGTGTCGCCACCGTCGCCAACCTTGTGTGAATGCTGTGAAAAGCTAATCATTTGCATATCACAGCATCTTATCGGTTAAATTTGGCGTCTGTAGCATGTCATCTTCGATGTGTAGCAATTTTAATGGCCAGTAGTGTATGCTGTTTCTAAGCATAAGTGCATTGTTTTTCTCGAGAACGAATCGTTATTGGTTTAATTAGTAGTAATAACACTACGGCAAACATCATGTCGATGATTAAAGTATTCTCGTTTTTAGTTGTTACTGCGTTATAGCTCGAGTGTTATCAGAGTAAATTGTTTTGAGGCAACTGCTCATCAAACATTTATCAAAAACTTTTCGTTCTCATTGGGATTTGTTATAATTAAATGTAAATTAACAACATATCGGCGATTATAGACTATAGAAGACTATAACAGAAAAGCCAGTCTTTCATAACGAAACTACAGCCTAGCCAAATGTGTAGAGGCATGATGTTGATGCACCGATTAGGTCGGTATAGGATTCGAGACCTGTTGTTTCCAATTTTATGTTCTTCACATTCAAGTTTTTCCAAAATGCTCTTGGACTTTCTTACGAAACTGACAGAACTTATATTTTGCATAACATTAACTATTACAGAAATAAGTGTGTTCTCTATCAGGAGTGAGTCTGTTCGGTTTAGTGAACTTTTGTAAGCTGATGTAATAAGACAAAAAGGAAATATACATATCTGGGTCAGTGGGAACATGTTCATAAATTTTGCAGTTTTTACTTATGTATACCACAGACAGAACTCACGACTAGCATATACACAAGAGAGGAGATGTAGTTTTGTCAGGAAAACAGACGCACGTAAAATTTCTACTTCATCCCTATTAAAACGTACATCGTTTGCGAGCCAAATAAAGCTCACAACTCCACCGTAAACGCTGAGAGTACAAATTCACGTTAACCAGTTCGCCCTTGGTGTGTGTACGGAAGGTGTTACAGAACGCACACCACAATCAGATTATTTGACTTGTCGCTCTAACGAAGTAGGCGAGTGTCAACAATATGTCTCGTGGTCTTATCATGGCGTGTTTATCTTCTGCCGTTAGGTCAGACGATAGAAATGCCACTTGCACACTGAGCGTAGCAGATTGACGCTGACCAACTTTAAACAGAAACTGATAAGTTATGTAATGTCTATGCTTTTTATTATTTTAATAAATGTGTGTGAAAATTTGATTCTGGATGCTGTTTACAATTGACAATCTGAAGTTCCTTTGGTCTTGGTCCTTTATCATATTCCTGTACATAGCCACTTTGTCAAGTATCAGAGATATGTGAGAATAAGATTAATCTTATTAGGCGCAGACTAAAACTTGACTATAGACTGGTACAGACTAATGCAGACTAGTGCAGACAAATGCAGACTGACTAATCGGAGGTCTGTATACTCGTTATAATACCTCGCTCATTCAGGTTTCACTGCGCGAGTGTGATCCACAAGGAGAAAAGGTTCTACATTAGCAGCAATCTCATTGGCTGCGTTACATATTAATACGCGGATCGGTGGAAGCAGAATGTGGTCCGTCTCTAAGGCAGCGCCATCTCGTAGTGCGGAGATGGACGAGCGCTGCGCCTGCGCTGTTGTGCGTAGCGGGTCGCGCTCTAGTGGGAATGTTGTGTACGCGCTGACTACACGGAACTATGTACACAACACCCTGCCTGCGTGCACGTCGACGTTAGCCGCTCCGCCCCATGTGCCAAGGGTTTAACGCTTTTTCACGACCACTACAGGCCCCACAGTTCCTCCTTTGAGAATTCGTGTTTGTGCTCTTGGCAAAATCATGATTGCCAGTTGGAGAGGAATATTCCGCTTTACGCGAGAGGTCTTTGTAGTTTTGTTTTCATCCTGACATGTTCCAGTTTATTTCGTATTTCCCTTCTGCATAATTATTGTTACTTTTGAAAAATGAGCGATTATTGTCAAATTATTTTACATTGGTCTGCACATTGTACAGAGCTACAGGCTAACAATTATTGAACTATGTGAAATGAAAACGTCACAACTACTGAACGGTTTGTGTTAGGACGTTCAAAGTGAACGGTTGGCCGCGAGGCATGATGGGAATCAGTATTGGAATGTATGGTTTCGTTTAGCGACGAAGCACACCTTCATTTGAATGGGTTCGTCATTATGCAAAATTGGCGCGTATGGGGACTGAGATTCCGCATTTTGGGATCGAGATGTCTCTGCACACCACACGGTCACTCATTGAGGGTGAAATCTCCAGTCACGGAATAACCGGTGTGGTATTCCTTGATAGCATGGTGACTACCAAACGACACGTGAAGGTTTCAGAAGATGATTTTATCCCTGTTATCAAAGGATCCCTGACTTCGGTAACATGTGGTTCATGCAAGACGGAGCTCGACCCCATAGAAGCAGGGGGGTGTTTGATGTCCTGGAGGATCACTTTGGGGACCGCATTCTGGCTCTGGGGAATCCAGAGGCCATTGGCATGGGCATCGATTGGCCGCCGTAGTCTCCGGATATGAACACATGCGACTCCTTTTGTACCGGGCAATTCTTACAGTAAAGCAAAAAAACAGCAACCTGCCGTTGGTGACATGTTATTCATTAGAAACAAACAGCATTGTCAGCGGTTTCGAATCTATAGGTTCATCATCAGATAGTTGTTCACTATTAAGTTAATTTACAGTGTACGTGTGATGTTCACTGATTGTGGCTAAGAGAAAAGAGCTGATTCCCACCACCCCTTCACGGGATCTTAGATATTTTTTCTATTTTTATAGAAAAGAATGAATTATAATAACGTAAACAAATTCCTAAGATAAGGACCGAATTAGTTTTGCGTTACTGCAGCAGCTCAGCTCCATGGTCGAAACTTTCGGGACGTCATGTTACAACTTGTGCTCCCCACATGGTGAATCGAAAAGACTGGCACAGCACAGCCTGGCAACTAACTCTGCCGCTAACACTGAGTACTGGAAGTACGTGTGGAATAATTGAGACTTCTGGGTACTCAAAGATGTGCTCGGCAGTGGTTCCACAACAGACCACAAGAATGAAAGGAAAGCCAAGTCGTCAGAATTGCTGAGCAGTGCCAGGCCGCTGGAGAGGCCTTTGTACACGAATCGTTACGAGTGACGAAATCTGGGTGCATCACTTTCGGCTGGAAACAAAAAGGCAGTCACTGGACTGAGACACCAGCTGTCACAGAAGAGGAGAAATTCGAGGCAGCTCCCTCTGCTGGTAACATCATGACGAGGGACTTTCGAGACACCAATGCTCTAACAGTCGTGGATGGCTTCTCAAAAGGATCAAGCACTAATTCAGACATACATCTGAAGACTCTGGGCAAACTCGAGAATAGTTGTCGACATGTTCTGTGTGAGATTCCAAGCAAATCTTACTCCAACACAACGCTGCATGACCACACGCTAGTCTCAGAACCCAGGAACACATCGCCAAATTGGGCACGACATTACTGCCTCATCCTCCACAGTACCCAGACCTGGCGTCCTCAGAATTCAATCTGTTTAGGCCCCTTAAGGGTTTTATACAAAGGACACGCTTTGAAGAAGATGACAGTATAGTTCATGCAGTGAAAACATGGCTACGAACACAGGACAAGAACTTTTACCAACAAGGAATACTTGCTCTTACACAACATTAGCATACTGCCTTAAAATGTGACGGAAACACACTGAGGTTACATAAGTCATGTGATGACTCCTAATATGATGTCGGGCCTCCTGTCCGACGTACAGCAGCAGTTGCACGTAGCATGGATTCAAGAAGTCGTTGGAATTCCCCCGCAGAAATATCGAGCCCTGCTGCCTCTATAGCCGCTTACAATTGCGAAAGCGTTGCCAGTACAGGATGCTGTGCATCAACTGATCTCTCGATTACGTCCCATAAGTATTCGATGAGATTCACGTCGGTTGATCTGGGCGACGAAATAATGCGCTCCAATTGTGCAGAAAGTTCTACAAACCAATCGCCAACAATACTGGTCCGGCGACATGGCGCATTGTTGCCCTTAAAAATTCCATCGTTGTCTGGAACATAAAGTCCACGCATGGCTTGGCTGCAAATGGTCTCCAAGTAACCGAACACACCATTCCCAGTCAACTATCGATCCAGTTGGACCAGAGAACCCAGTCCTTCCATGTCAGCACAACGCACACCATTATGGAGCCACAACCAGCTTGCACAGTGTCTGGCGCAGAGCTCACGAAGCCGTAGACGCAAGTTGTCAACTACACTCGAACCCTACTCGCAGCTGTCACCAACTGAAATTGGGTCTCATCTGACGAGGCCTCGGTTTTCCATTCGTCTAGGGTCTGAAAGATAGGTCACGCGCCTTGGAAAGGTGCTGCAGGCGATGTCGCGCAGTTAGCAAAGGCACTCGGGTCGGTCGTGTTCTGCCATAGCCCAATGACGCCAGGTTTCGTCACACTCTCGTAACGGATACGTTCATCGTACGTCGCACACGGATTTCGGCGGTTATTTCACATAGTTTTGCTCGTCTGTTAGCACTGACAACCCAATGGAAACGTCGCTGCTCTCGGTCGTTAAGCGAAAGCCTGAAATGTGGTATTCTCGGCACACTCTCGACGCTGTGGATCTCGGAATACTGAATTCTCTAGTGATTTCAAATTGGAATGTCCACAGGTTTAGTTTCAACTACCAGTCTGTGTTCAGACGTTGTTAATTCTCGTCGTGCGGTGATAATCACAGCTGGCACCTTTTTCACATGAGTCACCTCAGTACAAATGACAGCTCCACCGACGCACTGTCGCCTGTATATGTGCATGCCACCATCCTGTGACTTGTCAGCTCGGTGTAGTACGTGTGGAAGAACTGTTGATTTCATAGTTACAGTTCTGTGACAAGATAAATCAGAATAAATTGAAGGGCATTATTCATTGACTACTGTACATTCATAATTTATTATTACATTGACTTAAAATGAAGTAGTCGTTTCTTGCACCGGTTTTTGGGGAAAGGCAAGACCACTGCAAGGAAGTTTCGCCACAATCAATGAACATCACACATACAGCACACATACAGCAAATGTGAACAGTCATCTGACAATGGACCTGTCACTTCGAAACTTTTAACACTGTTTTTTTTTCCCTAATACATAATATCATTAACAGCATCCGGCTACTTTTTTGACGTTTTTTTAAGATTTAATCTACTATCGACAGATAATGACAGCTTTCCACACATCCAAGCAAATAAACACAACAAAACGAAACTGTGATTCTAGATCCAGTATCCATTTATTTCGTGTATAAAATATTGCGATGAAATCCCAGTACAGGGTGATGCGAAATTTGCGCATTTGGGCTTCACAGCGCGACTTCTCACATGCCAGTGATAAAAAAATGTTTTTCATAGAATTTCATCCGGCGAGTACATTCGGCAGAAAAAGGACGTTAAAAAGTGGCAATCTGGCAACACTGAAACCACATGTATTAAGACTACCTCTATCAGCTCACATTAAATGTGGTGTACAGTTGGTGCGGTGGATAGCGTTTTGGGGTAGCACGCAGGAGGTCGATGGTTCGAACCTGCATTGAGGCATATTTTTTTTATTTGTTAAATGTAGTCTAGGTGGTACGGTATCTGGCATTTTAATCTTCAATAGCGATTGTAGTGAGTCCTCCAGAAAACATTGAAACTTACACACTACAATAGTGCAAATGGAAGACGCCCTTTCCACATCGTGGGTGTGAATTTATATGCACCACTTCATCTACTAGATGTGAAACCTTTTTTCTTAGTAGCCTCCTCCAATGGTCACGTAGATTAGTACAATCTGTTATTCTTGCCTCATTCAGGTCTATCACATTTCGTTAGGGCCTTATGTTACCAGTAGGACTAACAACGTGCTTTGCGAAAATGTCCAAAGTCGGTTACCATTTCTATATGTTATTACCATGGTACCACTAATTATGCCTTTTAACATTGTGTTGGATAAATACATGCTGTTCAGTACATATTATTTCTTTCTTATCTCAGACATTATTATTATATCAATGCATTATGTCTGGTCAAAAGTAAAAAGTGACGCGGACCTTGATCAAGCGTGACTTCCTTTTAACTGTACGGTATATGTTATATTGCATTTAAGTACTTTCGGGTAATTGAACATATATATACAACTACAGAAATCCGTAATTATTGATACAAGTTTGGATGTAGCTGTATTGTATTGATGTACTGGTAGATATTGTGTGGTATTATTATTATTGTGGTATTATTATTATTATTATTATTATTATTATTATTATTATTCTATCGATGGGATTGTGGAAACATCAAGTGTATTACCATTAGGGAAACAGTGTTATTCAAAACCTAACATTACGCAATTAGCAGTGTCGGGATGAATCATGCAGAACAATATCTGTCAGGGGAGTAATACGCCGTCACTCCTGCACGCTTTTCCACCTAATGCGCGTTTGTACTGCATGTGCTGTCCTCCAGACAGGTACAAGTTGTGAGTGGAGTAAAGCGCCCGTAACGTATCGAATTTTCTCATTGTAGAGAAACCAGTCTGTCAAAGGTATGCCATACACAAACGGTGAATATGTTCATATACTTCTGGTCCTTGGTGCGTCTGATAACTAGGCTGGTGTTGGCGCTGGTGAATATGGATGGCGTCAACGTGGATATCTGGCAGCAGATAAGAATGTGTTTCGTCATCTGGAGTTGCGTCTTTATGAGTCAGGTTCTCTCCTTTCACCATCGCTTGACAGATTTCGCCCACAGACACACCGTTCTCCAACTACCGACAAAAGCTATTCTGGAGGTCATACACCGAGAACCTCAACGAAATACACATAGCGTAGCAAGGCAGATGTGTGTCTCACAGTGCAAGAGCATGGGCTGCACCCCTGTATTATGCTTTCGCGCAACACCTGCTCCCTGCTGATCGCCATCAGTGGCTTCAATTCTGTGAATGGTTCCAATAACAACAGGAAGTCAAAAAAATGGTTCAAATGGCTCTGAGCACTATGGGACTTAACATCTATGATCATCAGTCCCCTAGAACTTAGAACTACTTAAACCTAACTAACCTAAGGACATCACAGAACACCCAGCCATCACGAGGCAGAGTAAATCCCTGACCCCGCCGGGAATCGAACCCGGGAACCAGGGCGTGGGAAGCGAGAACGCTACCGCACGACCACAAAGTCATCGTTGACTTCCTGTTGCCCCCATCTCGTGAACACCGTAACATGGTCGAATGAAGCGGCATTCATTTGTGAGGGTGTCTTCAATATGCACAGTACTCACAATGGTGTGAGGAAAACACGCACGTCACCCACGACCGTGGTATCGAGTTCACTTTGGTATCAATGTCAGGGCCGGAATATTGGGCGACAGGAGTTTGGGACCCTACATGTTGCCTGACAGGTTGACTGCATGAAGGTGTCATGCATTCCTCTCAAATTATCTGCCTGGTGAACTGGAAGAGGCAGGGGATATTGTGCCAACATGATGGTACACCTCCACACCCTGGAATTAATGTGCGACAGTAATTGGACAGAACATTTGAAGCAAAATGGTTCGCAGGACGTAAATCCCGCGTATTTCTTCCTGTGGGGGGCATATGAAGGAGCATATGTACTCTACTTTGCGAACAAATGTTGAAGAATTGCTAGCTTGTGTTCATGATGCTCTCGTGACTGTGGGTGCAGCTTCGGTGTGAAGGGTCCAGAGCTGTACGGCCCAACGGGTTGCACAATGTGTGGATGTGCAGGGAGGTCTCTTTGAGCATCTGTTATTCTGAGGGCAACGTATTCTGTTGTGAAGGCCATGTGTTCATTAATATGGACCTTACTATTGTCACTGGTTGCTGATGTGCGACAACTGAGGGCTCATATTATATGTAGTGTAAATAACAAATAGATGTTGTGTTATTGTACTGTGCTATCATCTGTAGCCGCTCGAAACTGATATTGTTTTTGTAGTTATTTTGTCCTATGAGAGGTCATTTGTTTCTACTGTCTGTTTCTTATTTGTCTAACCACATATTTATTGCGTTCAGCGTTACAAAATGCTGTAAATGTAGCATACATGTGACCTAGGAAATGGTGTATATGACAGTATGAAATATCAGAAGGAAGTTAGCAAAATTAAAAAATTGCGGCCTTACCCATGATCGAACCGTCGAACTCCTGTATGTTAACGTAAAACTGTATCCATTGCACCAACTGTAGAGCATGGGCAGTAAGTGCTGACAGAAGTATTTTCCGTACATGTGGTTACAGTGTTGCCAGCTTGCCACTCTTTTACGTCTTTTTTCTGTCGGATGTACTCACCGGACGAAATTTAGTGACAGACATTTTCTTATCGCTGGCATGTGAGGAGTCGCACTGTGAAACCCGAGTGTGTGAATTTCGCTTCATCCTGAATATTGGGGAAATGTATCGAAGCTGTCAGTATACAGGGTGGTAGATTGATAGTGAGCGGACCGAATATCTCACTAAATAAGCATCAAACTAAAGAACTACAGAGAAGGAAACTTGTCTAGCTTGAATGGGTAAACCAGATGCCGCTATTGTTGGCCCGCTAGATGATGCTGCCATAAATGAAACGGATATCAACAGCGTTTTTTAAATAGGAACTCCCATTTTTTATTACATATTCGTGTAGTACGTAAAGAAAAATTAATGTTTTAGTTGGACCACTTTTTTCACTTTGTGATAGATAGCGCTGTAATAGTTACAAACATATGACTCACAATTTTAGACGAACAGTTAGTAATAGGTAGGTTTTTTAAATTAAAATACCGAACGAGGGTACGTTTGAACATTTTATTTCGGTTGTTCCAATGTGATACATGCACCTTTGTGAACTTATCATTTCTGAGAACGCATGCTGTTACAGCGTGATTACCGGTAAATACCACATTAATGCAATAAATGCTCAAAATGATGTCCGTGAACTCAATGCATTTGGCAATACGTGTAACGACATTCCTCTCAACAGGGAGTAGTTCGCCTTCGGTAATGTTCGCACATGCATTGAACATGCGCTGACGCATGTTGTCAGGCGTTGTCGGTGGATAGCGGCAGTAAATATCCTTCAACTTTCCCCGCAGAAAGAAATCCGGGGACGTCAGATCCGGTGAACGTGCTTCGACGACCAATCCACCTGTGATGAAATATGCTATTCGAGACCGCTTCAACTGCACGCGAGCTATATGCCAGACATCCACCATGTTGGAAGTACATCGCCATTCTGTCATCCAGTGAAACATCTTGCAGTAACATCGGTAGATCATTACGTAGGAAATCAGCATACACTGCACCATTTAGATTGCCATGGATAAAATGGGGGCGAATTATCCTTCATCCCATAATGCAGCACCATACATTAACCCGACAAGGTCGCTGATGTTCCACTTATCGTGGATTTTCCGTTGCCGAATAGTGGATATTATGCCGGTACGTTCCTACTGTTGGTTAATGACGCTTCGTCGCCAAATAGACCGCGTGAAAAAAATCTGTCATCGTCCCGTAATTTCTCTTGTGCCCAGTGGCAGAACTGTACACGACGTTCAAAGTCGTCGCCATGAAATTCCTGGTAAATAGAAATGTCGTACAGGTGCAATCGGCTTTAATGCAGCATTCTCAACACCGACGTTTTTGAGATTCCCGATTCTCGCGCAATTTGTCTGCTACTGATGTGCGGATTCGCCGCGACAGCAGCTAAAACACGTAATTGGGCATCATCATTTGTTGCAGGTCGTGGTTGACGTTTGACATGTGGCTGAACACTTCCTGTTTCATTATATAACGTAACTATCCGGCAAACGGTCCGGACACTTGAATGATGTCCAGAATACCGAGTAGCATATGTAGCATTCGCCTGTTGGGCATTTGTATGACAATAATCATACATTAAAATGATATTGACCTTTTCCGGAATTGGTAAACGGTCCATTTTAACACGGGTAATGTATCAAGAAGCATGGACGGAATGTTACGTTTGCTACTATTACAGTGCCATCTAAGTGCGTGGTATCACGTATGTCTCAATGCGAAAGAAGTGGTTTGACGAAAACATTCATATTTCTTCACGTACTACACGAATATGTAATAAAAATGGGGGCTCCCGTTAAAAAAAAACGCAGTTGATATCCGTTTGACCTATGGCAGCGCTATCTAGGGGCCAACCATAGCGCCATCTTGTTTACCCCTTCAAGCTAGACGAGTTTCGTTGTGTGTAGTTCTTTCGTCTGATGCTTATTTCGTGAGATATTTGGCCCGGTGAGTATGAGTGGACCGCGCTGTATAGACAGAGATTTTCTGTACGGGCTGTCTGCGCCGCACGCGGCCTCCCGGTGGTGACGTACCGTCGCGCAGCACGACGGCGGGCAGCAGGCCGTCGCCGCCGGCGTACCCGTGCACCAGCAGCATCAGCTGCCGGCCACCCAGGCCGCCGCCGCCGCCGTTCCCCGCAGCCTCTCGCAGCCACTCGCCGCGCGCCAGCGCCGACCGCGACTGCGGCACCTCCACGCGGCTCGCGTTGGCGCTACAACACAAACACACCAGTGCCAGCTGAGAGGAGCTGTCTAAATAAAACATTCTTCAGGCACCTGTGGCTGTCCTACAAATTTCTGTCGTGCGTGTATTGCTTACAATGATTTAGCAAATTTTACCACCACAACTACAAAATTCACAAAATAGAAACAGAAAGCTAACGGTTTAACAAGTGTGTGGTTGTTTTCACCATTTGTAAGCTAATACAATGTACAGCACAATCTGATCTCAGCAGCCGGAGACTGTGGTCATGTCTGTGTGAGATGCATGTATGTGTGTGTGTGTGTGTGTGTGTGTGTGTGTGTTATCTATTTATGATGAAGGCCTTTTTGGCCGAAACCTTACTTGCTGACACACACAGTCTTCCTGTTGTGCCCATCTGCGACTCAACATCTCCACTGTGTGGTGAGGAGCAAAAACTTTTTTCATAATACTGTCGTAATCTATAACTACTCTAAAACGAAAACACAGTGTTTAACACTGAAGTTAATTGGTCAAGAACGTTTGACCTTTTTGATAACAAATTTTTACATGATACTCTAAAAAAGCTTTTGGCAATTACCGATTATATTTTTGTTCACATGTACTCTACTGCCCATTAAAATTGCTACACCACGAAGATGACGCCCTACAGATACGAAATTTAACCGACAGGAAGAGCATGCTGTGATATGCAAATGATTAGCTTCTCAGAGCATTCGCACAAGGTTGGCGCCGGTGGCGACACCTACAACGCGCTGACATGGGCAACGTTTCCAACCGATTTCTCATACACAAACAGCAGTTGACCGGCGTTGCCTGGTGAAACGTTGATATGATGCCTCGTGTAAGGAGGAGGAATGCGTACCATCACGTTTCCGTCAGATTGTAGCCTATCGCGATTGCGGTTTATCGTACCGCGACATTGCTGCTCGCGTTGGTCGCGATCCAATGACTGTTAGCAGAATATAGAATCTGTGGGTTCAGGAGGGTAACTAGGTAAGCCGTGCTGAATGCCAACGGCCTCGTATCACTAACACTCGACATGACAGGAATCTTATCCGCAGGGTTGTAACGGATCGTGGAGGCACTCTCGATCCCTGAGTCAACAGCTGGGGATGTTTGCAAGACAACAACCATCTGCACGAACAGTTCGACGACGTTTGCAGCAGCATGGACTATCAGCTCGGAGACCATGGCTGCGGTTATCCTTGACGCTGCATCACAGACAAGAACGCCTGCGATGGAGTACTCGATGACGAAGGTAGGTGCACGAATCTGAAAACGTCATTTTTTCGGATGAATCCAGGTTCTGTTTACAGCTTCATGATGGTCGCATCCGTGTTTGGCGACAGCGCGGTGCACGCACATTGGAAGCGTGTATTGGTCATAGCCGTACTGGCGTATCACCCGGCGTGATGTTATGGGGTGCCATTGGTTACACGTCTCGGTCACCTCTTGTTCTCACTGACGGCACTTTGAACAGTGGACATTACATTTCAGATGTGTTACGACCCATGGCTCTACCCTTCATTCGATCCCTGCGATACCCTACATTTCAGCAGGATAATGCACGACCGCATGTTGCAGGTCCTGAACGGGCCTTTCTGGATACAGAAAATGTTCGACTGCTACCCTGGCCAGCACATTGTCCAGATCTCTCAGCAATTTAAGATGTCTGGTCAATGCCTTTTCGAGCAACTGGCTCGTCACAATACGCTAGTCACTACTCTTCATGAACTGTGGTATCGGGTTGAAGCCGCATGCGCAGCTGTACCTGTACACGCCATCCAAGCTCTGTTTGACTCAATGCCCAGGCGTATCAAGGCCGTTATTACGGCCAGAGGTGGTTGTTCGGGGTACTGATTTCTCAGGATGTATGCACCCAAATTGCGTGGAAATGTAATCACATGTCTGTCCTAGTATAATATATTTGTCCAATGAATACCCGTTAATCATCTGTATTCCTTCTTGGTGTAGAAATTTTAATAGCCGGTAGTGTATTACGTCGATGAGACCTTCTCGGGCCTTCAGCCATGTCAGCCTTCGAGCATCCTGTCCTCAGCCATAGTCGCCATTGTATAGCCGCGCTGCTGACTTCTACGGCTCGGGTGCTCTCTTCCTCCCCAGCAGTGGTAATGTTTACGCCAAACGTTAGTCGTAGAGCATGCTTCAACGTCGCGATGCCTGAGTCCCAGGCTGGACTTATCTGAAAACTGCCATCCTCGTTGATGGTGTTTTCATATATGCTTATTTCTTCTCCCTTTTATGACACTATCGAAAAATCCCTTCATCCTCATAAACAAAATTCGGTGTCGATTTTCTAAAGCGTGTTCTACAACGTCTGATCTTTCAGGATAGCGAAGGTTAAGCACGTCTGGTGTTCCGTCTGGCGTTGCTGTGTGGCCGACGTAGCGGCAGCCAGACTGGCGTAGTATTTTCTGCACTCCAGGGCTTCTAAGCCCTAGATCGCCCCCCAAAAGCCTCATTAGTTGTCGTATTTTTGCTGTGGGCCTGAACGCTGATGAGATAGTCTGTCTCTTCAGGGGCCGGTTAATCTTTCCTGACACTGTGCCACAGAAAAGCAAAATCGCAGGTTTCTCGTTCTCTTCTTCAGTGGTGTTTCTGCTGCATGTCTCACCAAAGATAGGCTGTGGTACCGGACGGTAATTACAACCACTTTCTCAGAATACTTTTCGGAGATGTCTTAGTTTTAGTGGCTCATTTTCAGTTCTCATACTTTTATTTTATTATGTAAGTTTTTTGTTTTTGGTGTTCCTATCTCTACCTAAGTAGATGCTTTTATAGAGTTTATTCCAATATGTTTTCATTTCTCTCAGCTTGTCTCGTTTAATTTACAATGTTTTTCGTTCTGTGGGCAATTCTTTAAGCACAGCAAGCTATTACAATACCGTATACGTAATTTAATTCTTTAAATAACTCCTAAGCTAAGTAGCACCGCACATTCATATAAAGTTCAGAAATGGTACTGACTTTACAACAGAGATTTTTTTGTAGTTCTAATCTACTGCCATGAATGCTTTAAAGTAAAACAGTTTTTTCGTTAAATAAATAAAGTCATTATATAAATATATTGTTAGAAATATTTCACATCTGTACATTGTTGCTAACAAGTGGACACAAAGTCTCATTCCATTTTCACAGAATCCGAGGTACACCTTTACCCAAGATAGTAAAGTACGTGAAGCAAGGGAAGAAAAGTATAACAGGTATCTCCAAAGTTTATTCTGTAGCTGCTCTTTCTAGAAGTGTACCACTTTCAGGGTAATTTGAATTCGGTCATGTGCTCCTGAAGCATGGGAAATGCGAAGCACTTGCATTATCAAACTTCACTGACAGTGTATGAATTTCCCTTGGTGATAAAACATTTCGTCGCGTGTAAGGATTAGACTGCAGTAGCATTTATAGACAAACATAACAGACGACTGTACATAGTCATATAAACGATACTACGGCGCAGACGACGGTCGTAATTGATGGCTGCAAGCTGACTATTTACAGCTGTTTTTTTATGACTGATTAAAGAGCTTTCTCCTGAACAACTCCTGTGTCACAGAGCAGTTCTTGAGTAAAGATAATCTTCATTTGAAAACACTTCTGCCGTTTTGCATTTTATTTCCAAGGTTAGATTTGTGAAGTTTACATGTACAATACGCAGCTGCCTCTTTAAGGAGCTGGGAATATTAACTTACCAATCTTTCGAATTATTATCTTTTGTGCAAAGAACGCTTTTTCCCTAACTGAGGAGCTAGCCTACAATACTATCCAATAAGACTTAACTCATTTTGCATATTTTCATTTGTGTATCTCTCTAAATTCTGTACCACGGAAGTTGCAATTATTCTTACGGCAAATGTAGCTGAATCGTAACTTTTCACCAGGTCTACTATACCGTTTTTTTTTTTTTAATTTTAAGTTTCCATCAATATGAGCACCTAAGAACTTACTATTTTCTACCATGTTCATTATTTACTATTGGTATACAAGATTAATAGGAGAAGGATATTTTTGGCAGTTACTGGTCGAACTGCCTTTCAATCTAGCCCACTTGTGCAAAACCGTTCAGTAATTTTCAATAAAAAAAAAAAATGGTTCAAATGGCTCTGAGCACTATGGGACTCAACTGCTGTGGTTATCAGTCCCCTAGAACTTAGAACTACTTAAACCTAACTAACCTAAGGACATCACACACATCCATGCCCAAGGCAGGATTCGAACCTGCGACCGTAGCAGTCGCACGGTTCCGGACTGCGCGCCTAGAACAATTTTCAATAAAAACTTCATTTACTACCCTCTCTGCTGGTGCTTCTTTGCTCAGCTTCACAGTAATGCTTGTATCATTTCCTGACTTAATGATCTGACACTTTATTTAACGAAATGAAAGAAAAGTAGTTGCACCACGCTCGAAGCCTATGGGTACCCAAGATAATTTCCACCCAAGCAAATGATGTGGCATCCCTCTTTGTATTACTTGAACAGCCTCTTCTGCAGTCTCTTCCTTAAACAGTAACTAAATCAACAATTTGGTGAACTAAGTGGTCCTTATAAACATAAGTTCTCTAATACTAAATTATGACTGAATGATAAAAGCTCACCGATTGGAATCTTCTGTAACTTATTGTTGGTATTTGATCGCGTCAAAGACCGTATTGTGTGCTCAGTAAATGTATGTATATGACTGAATTTCAAAAACGCCATTCTACTGTGATTCGCTGATTCAAACTAAGTACCCCATGAAACTTTATCATCTCTAGAAATACAAAAAAAATTGATTGCACAAGTGCTGTATCTACACCAAGCAAGATATATACTCCTTGTTAGAGTGTCTTTTGCTGTCCAGCCGTGGGAATACATGTGAATGTCCTCCATTAGATTCGTTACAGAATGATTGGCTTCCTTGATACAGAAGCCAGTTTATGTTTTGTAATGCATATTAAATATGATGTACAAAATATTTTGTGTTAATCGTACCTTCCAGGTAAATTAAAATACGTTTACAGCTTTTACAGTGAATGACAGTAGATTATACAAACAAATGGGATTACTATTTTTCGTTGGCTGCTTGAACGAACACCTGTACAAGAACAGCATCCCGTGGCAGTTACTTTTCCCTGTACCAAAACAATGTTGACGTAACTGGGCACCTGAAAGCTGATATCAACCAACGCCTTTAGTGGTACAATAGAATGTCTCAGTCTGGGTACTATAGACCAACAACGTGAAGAAGTACAGCAGACTTCAGGATGTGGAATCAGATCACTCACTGGCTGTAAAGTTGAAGACAGAGGTCTGAACACAGGCATGTGCCACCCACGAAGTGGAGAGATACTCAAGGAATTTTAGGTCATCTGCATACAATATTTTAGTACAGTTAGGATAACAATACTGTATATCATTAACATAAATCAAGAAATGAAGGGGTCCCAAGACAGAACCTTGAGACACTCCATATTTTATATCAGTAATTTTAGATTTGAAATACCCGCTGTTCGTGTATGAGCAATAGAAAACAATTTATCTAGCTTAAAACAATTTTATTAGCTCATAGCCAGTTCCTCTGATACCCAGGTTCCACAGCTTGTCAATTAATATGGTGATGTTGATCTATAAAAAGCTTTTGATTGTGTCAAGGAACACTCCAGTTACATAGACAAAATAATAACGGCCATAGAGAACAAGGACTATTAAATTAATATTTGAAAATCAGAATGGCTTTATGAAAAACAAGTCAACTTCAGTAACAGCAGCACAGTTATGTTGACTCTGGAATGTCATTAGTCTAGTATAAATAACTCTCTCAACTACCTTAGAAAACGCGGGTAAGATTGAGATGGGGCGATAGTTTTCAATTTTAGATTTATCACCTTTCTTGTAACTTGAGATTACTTGTGCTATGTTTAGACTATCTGGGAAACAACCCAATGCAATTACATCATTTACTGCTGTGGCCATGGCATCAGATATGTTGTCTATGCATCTTTTCAGTGACTGATAGCAGGCTATGGTGGATTGTCTGATTTTGTATTTTTAATGACATTACTATGTTTTTTGGGGGCCAAGTATATGCTTTGTTTACTCAATTCATGTAGAATTCTGGTTACAGGCAGATGTCACCCATCTGGTGCCAAAGTGTGAGCAGAGCTATGGGTCCAGGCAGGTGCCACAGACCTGATGTTGACATACAAGTCGAGATCTGGGTCTGAGCACGTAGCTTGTGAAGCCTATCTTTTATACAGGTATAGGCAGATGTCTGGATTGGACATGTGTCACCTACATGATGGAGAGCTACAGGGAGACATGTTAAGTCCAGTCACATGTCTGTCACATGAAGTGTTAGTTGGAGATGTATGCAGGTACAACTACAACTCACCCATATAGTGTACAGCTAGAGGGAGATGTCAGTCTCTTGGCAGCAGGCATCTGTCACTCAGTTGATGTAGTGGTAACGGTGGGTATCAGGATTTGGGTGTACGTTATACACCTCGTATTAAGTTATGGACTCAAGCACTTGTCATCAATGTAGTGTAGAGGTGCAGGCAGAAATTTGAGTCTCAGCACACTCATCCACTTGGTGCAGAGGTACAGTGAAACATCTTGGTCCAACATGTGTAACCTACTTGTTGTACAGGCGAACAGCTTTGTCAGGGCGCAAAGGTACAGGTCCTGGAAGATGCACCAACGTGTTATACCGGGTGAAAAGTATTTAAGCCGACAAACTCTGGGAGGTTGTAGGGGACGTCAAAACATATGTTTTTCCCCAATGTCATTATTTCCTATGAGGAGTATTTAAACCAGCAGAGGAAAATTATTCTGGCGGCAAATTAATTAAACCAATAAACACTTTTCCATTTTTTATGACCAAGAGACAACACATTAACAAAGCCCAATTTCAATTAGAGTAGATTTTCAAAAAATGCCTCCATTGACACGTAAACAAAGGTTACACTGTCAGATCATGTTCTGTCTGACACAGCAGGAACAATTCAGGATACTCCTGGGGTTTTTGCCTAATTTTACTATCCGGGCAACCAGATCCTCTTCTGATGCAACAGGAGTTGCGTAAACAAGATTGCGCGTCTCTCCTCACACAAAAAAGTCCAGAGGGGACATATCTGGGGATCAAGCAGGACATGGTACAGGACCACCTCTGCCAATCCACGTTTCTGGGAACCGTCGGTCCAGGAATCGACGCACACAACGACTGAAATGTGCCGGCGCCCCGTCATGTTGGAACCACATGCGTTGTCTTGTAGGGAGCGGGACGTCTTCCAGCAATTCCGGCAATGCTCTGGCGAAAAAACTGTAATAGTGCCTGCCATTTATTGGCCTAGGTAGCAGATACGGCCCAATTAAACATTCCCCGACAACACCTACCCACACATTAACGAAGAACCGCACTTGATGAGCGCTGGTAGCTGTGGCATGTGGGTTATCCTCACTCCAAACTTGCGAATTACGCATTATGAAGACTCCATCACGCCCGAACGTTGCTTCATCAGTAAACAACACAGAATATGGAAATGTAGGATGCATTTTACACTGTTCCAGGTACCAGAGCGAAAAGTGTGCTCTGGGTGGATAATCAAGTGGTTACAGGTTGTGGACACGTTATAAGTGAAATGGACGTAACAACTGCTCTCGAAGGACTGTTCTTAAATTCTTCTGATTTGTCCCGATGTGACGTGCAATTGCACGAGTGCTGATTGAAGGATTCCGCTCCACATGCTGCAAGACAGCTTCCTCAAATTGCACCGTTCTTACCGTGCGACGGCGCCCCTGTTCAGGTAATCTGCTAAATGACCCGGTCTCAGGCGGACGTTCGTACATAGCAGCAGAGGTAGTATGATGCGGGATACGGCGATTAGGATATTGTTGTTGATAAATCCGCTGTGCAGCTCGACGGTTGTGGTGCGCTACGTAGAACGCACCAACCATATCAGTGTACTCACACCAGATGATAGCAGTTGCGTACAACTGAAGAGCGTAATACGCCCTTTAACAACTGAAGATCGTAATATGGCCTCTAAACCGGTGGAAGCCGTATTACGCTCTTTAATTGTTAAACAATCCTCATAGGAAAAAATGACATCAGGGAAAATATTTATTTTGATCTCCCCTTCAATCTCCCAGAGTTTGTCGGTTTAAATACTTGTCACCCTGTAGAGGCAGAAGTGGAGGTCTGTGCTTGGACACTTATCATTCACCAGATGTCTCAGCGGAAAATGTCTGGACCCAGGTACGTATGACTGACAAGTGTGACTCACCTGGTGTAGAGGTACAGGTGGACGTCTGGGTCAGGGCAGGCGTCTCGGTCGCTGCCTCTGCGCCACACGCAGTCCCGGAAGCTGAACTCGTCCGTGGAGTTGAGGCCGAGCAGCAGCGCCTGCTCCAGGGCGCCCATCCACTCGGCTGGAGCACAGGAAGAGGGCGAGTCAGGGACACTTCACACGGCTCAGCTGACAGCAGAGCGTGTCCAACGTACCGTAGTATTTGAAAGCCAACTGCTGCTCACTGAAGAAACCGAGCCCAAGCTTTGTGCCACTTTGTTTAACGTGGTACCAGTCATGTTCAGCTGGATACATGATTCTACTCCAAACTAATACTGACTTAATGCGGACTGATTGCTGCGTACATTAAGACATACAGTACAGTTTTCCACCGCCATTTATCAGCTGACACTCACTTTTGACTGTTAAAGAGTGTGGGATTGAGTTAAAGCAGGTGTGTTACTAGCAGTTCCCATTACATTAGTTGCTGCAGCTGTCCTCAGTTCCGATCACGATACTGCATCCATGAAGGAAAGTGCACACCGTGTGACCTTCAGCTGGTCTAGTCGGAGCTCAGTGTGTGCGGCAGAGATTCCACAGTACACGACAACTCCACGTATCAAAGCAGGTGGTCACTGAAACTGTGTTAAGAATTACATTAAAGGGACGAGTTGCAGTCTTTGAGGAAAACGTGCAGCTTCTATACTGTTATATGTGCATTCTTCATAAAATATTAAGAAAGTCGCGAGACGAAGTTCAGATTTGGCGAATTAAATCCAATTCGTGATCTCTATCAGTGTCAACAATATTGGACGATTTGAAGCCATTGTTACCAAGCATTTTGTTCATTTCATTTACAAATTGGCGGTTTTCAAACTCAAATTTAAGGGAACAATGAATAAAATGTGTTCTCGCATTTTTTAGAACAAGTATACCTTTCATAATGAATAACATAGTACTTCATTCTATCATCTGAATGAACAACGTGAAAACGTTACTGGCTGTACGAATTTAGGATAATGGTATTTGACGCTCCTCTTCTGCAGGCCTTTGTTCGCACATTTCGTGATCCACATATGTGTTAACATTTTGAATCACTTTGCTGTTTTCAGTCACGAGTAATAGTGCTGCAGACTAGTGTCACTCGACCATTGCGCACCAGAATGCTCTTTGGACGTCAGCCACCTTTGCCTCTGCTACCGGATTGCCAATTAGCAAATGGGTTTGGGTGGACAGGAGCCCATTTTCTGCGTTTGTTTAGGATATGCTTGTCGAGGTTCTTTCCTCACTTCATCTGGACTACGTTGTGCATCGGTTCCCCTACTTTCCATCTAGGCTGTCAAAACACTCACTGCGCCGTGGTGGTTTCGTTTCTTCTTTTCCTCCCCCTTCTAGGTGGAATGAAGTTCCCTTAAGCCGTCGGCACACGGCACGCACAACGCTCGACGTTCAGATGCACGGTCCGAGTTTCTGACGTCATGGAGTGGAATAGCGCGTTCGCGAGTCTTTCCGAACGTGCAGAGGAATATCTGCCGTGTCAGATATTCTGAGCATGCGTCTCAGCGTTGACCAATGATACGGCCAAATGCCACCTACGTCACACGCACGCCGCCTCTTTTCAGTACAGAGTTGTGAGGAGCCATGTTGGCATTCATTTCAAGCCTATATGCACATATGCCGTTCCGAGCACCAGCAAATTGACAATCACTTCAAAACCCGTTGTTAACTGTGTGATTCGTTCCAATAAAATAATGAGAAACATCATATTCGTGGCAAAAGAATAATTGTAACTTGCATATAGTGAGAGTAGGCTATTTGAGGCAGCATCACACTGAATGAAGATCCACCCAAAATCCATTGTTCTTGGTACAATTTGTTACAACTGAATTTCAGTTAGTAACATATCTACGATTAAGGTTTTTAGCAGGTGGTAAGATACAATGATTTGCAACGAGAGCTGCGATGTTGGTTTAGTGTAATGAATAATAGGAGCTCTGTGGTCCCGTGGTTAGCGTGAGCAGCTGCGGAACGAGAGGTCCTTGGTTCAAGTCTTCCCTCGAGTGAAAAGTTTGGCCGAACACGCTGAGGTACCGTGCCGGCTAAAATTAGAGAGCTGTGTGCTCTATGTAATAAAAAACTGAGTCAGGGAACCGACGATCAATTGAACTGTATCGGGGGAAAAAAATAAAAAAATAGCGTCACTGTCAGTAATGAGTTCTTTTGTTGGGGCGGTGGTTCGCGTCCTGATTAGGTTCTGAAACTTTCTTATTAGTTTAATATAAGTGTAGACTATAATATTTGATGTTATGTAAATACAAGTTCACCTTTTTTTGAGGGGTGACTGTTCGGTTGGCTTGTCTACACGACACATTGCGCTACTTGTGTAAAGCTACTTTGCAACGCGTGAATTACGAAGCGTAAAGAAAAACGAGCAAAGATTCTGCTACTGGATAGGAACAGTGATCAAGTAAGACTGACCTTTGGGTTTTACTAAAATGTGGGAATGATGAAATAATGTTTATCTTATGCGGAGAAGTATTTCAAATTTGTACCGCACTGTTAGTAAGGACACAGGCTTATAAAAGTTCCATTACAGATTGGACGTGGTACTTTCCTTTTCGTGGACGATGGAGGAAACGTATGTTTTACGCGCGCCCGTTGAGTAAACAATGTGGTTTACGAGCTAGAAACATCCCTCAACTGCCGCTGGAGTGCGTTGCGATCGCGTATACCATGTTGTGCACACGGTACATGGGACCCAATTCGCATTATTCCTGAGCGTTCGTTACCGTTGAGCGTGCCAAGTTCAACGTGCTGCTGTTCAACAGCACGTTCCGTGTGCCGACGGCTCTACGTTCCTGTGCATTATCGCTGGTGCGGAGTCTTGAAAACACGCCAGAGCGTGTGGAGTTGAGGAGTCTGTGGGCACGTGGCGAGAGGGCAACACGGGCAGTGCTTGGCCTGTTGGCACTCTTTTGCGGAGACTGCTATACAGCCACTAACGATACATTCGGAAGTAACCAGTTTTCCACGGCCGTCAATGTGCATCAGCTGAATTTCCCTTATGTCCATGCTGTGTGCTTTTGGAGGCTGGCGTTTTGCATTGAGCAGCAATTATAGAATGACGAATTCTTGGTGTAGCAGTGGTTAGGAACGCTCACGCTGTGATACGCCCGCCTCTGTAGCTCTCGCTTTAGGGATCTCAAAAATATTTCACCTGTGCTAATTATTGCTAACCACAATTGGTCTGTTCGAATTTGATCCATTTAATGCTTGTTGCTTCTTGCACACGTGCAACGGTGGCTGCTTTCCATTCTTAGCTTGTGGCGTAAACAAGTAACAGTGAGGCAAAAATTCAGTCTGATTTGAAAGCCACCAGATTTAAAGTACCAGAGTTATTTTCCTGAGAGTGCCGTCAGGCCATTTGTCGTTAGCTCAGTGTTAAATAAAATTGAGTGTTTAGTGCTGTTAAAAACATCCCAAGGTGTTAAATTGCTCATAAGGTCTGTGATACAACTAGTTTAGTGCTGTTAAAAACAACCACTTAATAAACACCTTGGGATATTTTCTCGGATTTATTATTTAATCTTTCAATTATTTTAAGGAAATTTGTCGAATTGATATATGCTGTTCATCTTGTGCTTTAGCTCGTTCTGAAATCTAAGTGCCATAGTAGAGAGCCTTACTTGTAAATGCTATCAATTTAGTGCCTCCTCCTAGGGGTAAGCTCCTGTTTCTCACGGAGGTTTCAGTTTGGTGCAAAGAAGTCTGATTGTGTAGCCTAAGTGACTTACTGACTTCTTGTGTCCATAGCTCCGCGTAGTCAGCGCATACACAACTTTCCCTTTGGAGCGCGCCCCGCTAAGCACAACAGCGCAGGCGCAGCGCTCGTCCGTTTCCGCACTACGAGATGGCGCTGCCATAGAGACAGACCAAATTCTGCTTCCGCCGATCCGAGCGAGGTATTATAACGAGTGTACAGACCTCCGATTAGTCAGTCTGCATTTGTTTGGACCAGTCTATAGTCAAGTTTAGTCTGCGCCTAATAAGATTATACATTTATCCTCATGTCTATGTACAGGAATATGGTTTACACTTTGTCAAGTATCAGAGATATGTGAGAATAAGATTAACGTACCAAGACCAAAGGAAATTCAAATTGTCAATTGTAAATAGCATCCAGAATCAAGTGACGATTAATTTTCACACACATTTATTAAAAGTAATTTTTATGCTTGTTATTACAAGTTCTGTTTAAAGGGTCACCGTCAATCTGCTACTCTAAGCGTGCAAGTGTCTTAGATGGCCAGTATAAATCAGGCTCTGCGGCACCGCAATAGCACCGCAGCACTGGGCGTAATGGCGAAGTTCTGGGCCTTAAGTGTAGGTGATCTGTAGACCTTATTCAAATGTGTGGAGAGAAATTTAATTATCTCATCTTTATCTACGATAATGATGGAAGCTCAAGAAATGAATTACAGTCTGTGCCAATGCCAGAACTTGAACCCCGGGCCTCCTTGCTTACTAGGCAGGATTGCTAGCCAACACACCACAACAGCACTGTAGCTAGCAACGCTGCGCTTAGGTAGGCCGTGCAGGATGTTACGCACAATGCTGTGCTAGTGTAATGGCTGGCATTCCTGCCTCGGAAGCAAGGAGGCCTGGCTGTACCAGAAATTCATTTCTTCAGCTTCCTTCATTATCATTAAGGGATTTTAAAACAAAACTTAAATTTAAGAGCATAAGTGGCGATTTGTTCGTAAAGTTTTGGGAGAATAATTCTTTTAATTATTCCAAGGCCAAATTGCTTTAATTCAGAAATTGTCATTTTGCATTTATTACCAATTTGATGGTTGTGGTTCGGGGCCTATGATCACTGGGTTAAAGTAATTATTTATAAAAAGGAAAAAAAGAGAAATAGTCTTGTAGCCTATTCTTTTGCATGGTTCTGTAAATAAATGTAAACTCTCAACCGAATACAATTATACTAACTAAAAGGAAAAATGATCCACTTCTCGTGGGACCACACTTCCTAGTGTTGTTCTCCTTTCCCATTTTATTTGGCCCGGTCACTATCAATTGGCCACCCTATATATCTCACGAAATAAGCATCAAACGAAAAAGTACAAAAAACGAAACTCGTCTAGCTTGAAGAGGGAAACCCTATTTAAAAAAAAAACGCAATTGATATCCGTTTGACCTATGGCAGCGCCATCTAGCGGGCCAACCATAGTGCCATTTGAACCCCCATTTTCATTACATATTCGTGCAGTACGTGAAGAAATAATGTTTTCGTTGGACCACTTTTTTCGCTTTGTGATAGATGGCGCTCATTTCGTGAGATATTTGGCCCGGTCACGATCAATGGACCACCCTATATAAGGGGATTTCACTCAGTACTCACAGCAGCTCATAGAAGACTGACTGATGCTTTTGTCGACATTCTAGGAGCAAGGCAGCGACAGTGGCAGGATCTCACGGGAAGCCTTATTACGTGCGTATACGTTGTAGGTTTTGAAAGGAAAATAGTTCTGTTCACGTTGCAGAATTAGAAGCTCAACCCACTACTAAAAGCTTTACATTACAGCAAGTGCTTGACTTGTGCAAGTTGACACTGCAGTAGACGGTGTAGTATGATACTGAGTTATGGATACCATCCAGTTATCAATATGAGCGAAATTATCAATACGCTTACCTACACCAGTTCCTGTGGTGCTTCGGTTTGCGTTATATATGAAAAAAGGGGCGCTAGAGCATTGTCCCACACGTGAAACAAATTTGTGAACACTCGTGCTCCCTTCACTGTATACATCCAATATCCCCCCGTTTAGTCTCATTCAGTATGGCTTATGACTCTCACACGCTTTATTAACATGTTTGGATAGGTCGCAAGAGTGTTTTCTAAGCAGTCGTCTTTGTAGAATCGTCGCATGTCTCTAGTAGTCTTCCAATGAACCAAAGGCTGCCATCTTCTTTACCTACGGCCGATAAAAGTCTACATCTACATCTACACAGATACTCCGCTAGCCACAGCAGCGTGCGTGGCGGAGGGTACTCTATATCACTACCTGTCATTTCCTTTCCTATTCCACTCGCAAACAGATCGAGGGAAAAACAACTATCTGTGTGCCTCCCTATGAGCCATAATTTCTCGCATCTTATCTTCATGGTCTTCACGTACAGTGTATGTTGGCGGCAGTAGAATCGTCCCGCAGTCAGCTTAAGATGCCGGTTCTCTATATTTTCATAGTAGTGTTTCTCGGAAACAATATCGTCTTCCCTCCAGGGATTTCCATTTGAGTTCCTGAACCATCTCCGGAACACTTGCGTGTTGATCGAACCTACCGGTAACAAATCTAGCAGCCCGACTCTGAATCGCTTCCACGTCTTCCTTCAGTCTGACTTGGTACGGGTCCCAAACGCTCGAGCAGCACTTGAGTACAGTTCGCGCCAGCGTCCTATATGCGGTCTCCTTTACAGGTGAACCACTCTTAGCTAAAATTCTCCGAAAAATCCGCCTTCCCTGCGACAGTTCTCATATGCTCGTTCCATCTCGAATCGCTTTACAACGTTACGCGCAGATATTTAAATGACTTGGTGTGATAAATGTCAGCTAACTTTAAATGCAGAAAAATGTGGGTTAATGCGGATAGTAGGAAGAACAAACGTGTAATGTTTTGATACAGTATTTCTAGCGTCCTGCTTGACACGGCCAACTACAAATTTGGTCTAAGTCATCTTATATCTTCCTACAGTCACTCGGTTTCGACACCTTACCGTACACCACGTCATCATCAGCAAACAACAGCAGATTGCTGCCCACCGTGTCCGCCAAATCATTTACGTGCATAGAGAACAACAGCGATCCTATCTAACTTCCCTGGTGCTCTCCTGACGATACCCTTGTCTCTGATGGACACTGGCCGTGGAGGACAACATACGGCGTTCTATTAATGAAAAAATCTCCAAGCCACTCATATACCTGTGAACTTATTTCACATGTTGCCTCACAGCATATGGAATGTTTTGTGGAAAAGTAGAAATTCGAAGTTGCCTATTGTTCTTCATCAACGGTTCGCAGTATATCATGTGACAAAAGGTCAAGCTGAGTTTCGCATGAGTGATGCTTTCTAAAACTGTGCTGACCCGTGGACATAAGCATCTCAGTCACAAGAAACTTCATTATATTCTAACTGAGAATATGCTCATGGATTCTAGAGCAAAATGACATTAGAGATAATAATCTGTAATTTAGTGAGTCCGTTCTTTTGCTCTGTGTCTTTTTAGAGTCGCTTAGGATTTTGTGATGGGCGAGAGATGCACGACAAGGGCAAGATAGGCAAGGAGACAATGCCGTAGAGTACTCTTTGTAAAATGGAACTGGGATTTCACCCGCACCTGGTGATTTATTTACTTTGAGATGTTCCAGTTGTTTCTCGGCGCTTGTTATTATGTCGTTCATACGGTCACCTGATTGGCCATCTTAAGTGCCACACTAGAGTGGCCAACAACGGACTGAATGGAAGCATTCGATCCGTTTATGGATTTTACACAGGACCATAATTTTTTCGGGTTCTCTGTCAGATCTTTTGCTAAAGTGTCACGGTGGTAGTTGTCCGCTTCGCGTGTACGTCATTTCACAGACGCCCGATCTCTGCTAATCTTCGCTTGTCGTCATTTAGACTGCAGCAGCCCCTGCCTCCTCAGCATCCTCCGAATTTCCTTATTAAACAATTGTGTGTCTTTTCGCCGCGCGGGGTTAGTCGAGCGGTCTTAGGCGCTGCAGTCAGGGACTGTGCGGCTGGTCCCGGCGGAGGTTCGAGTTCTTCCTCGGGCATGGGTGTGTGTGTGTGTGTTTGTACTTACGATAATTTATGTTAAGTGGTGTGTAAGCTTAGGGACTGTTGACGTAAGCAGTTAAGTCCCATAAGATTTCACAAACATTTGAACATTTATTTGAACTTCACAGTGATTTGCCGATACGGGAGTAGATGTAGACATGCTTTCCGCCTACCGTCACGAGGTCAGTGTTTCTTTCCCCTTCTTTCCGTAGTGTCGGCTCCCACCGTCTTGCGTTCTGCTACTCTGCGTAAAGTGGTGTGGCGGTCGCTACCTGAGGACTCACGAAACGAGTCGGATTTGTTGTCGGCACCGGGGCGGTCAGGCTACGAACTTCTCTGCGTACATTTTTACTTGTCTATACGAATGGGCTGGCGGACAGACCGCCTGGAACGTTCGAGACAAGTCCTCACACAAGGGACTGAAAGCCATCTGTGCGTACATCTACACTCGGGAAATCAACGAGAGGTACATGGCAGAGGGTAAGTCCCATTGCACCAGTTACTAGGGACTCTTCCAGTGCTCCAAACGTGAATGGAACATGGAGAGTCATTGTTTGAATTCCTCCGTGCGTGCAGTAATTATTCCAATCTTATCTTCACGAGCGCAGTGTGAGCGGTGCGTAGGGTTGTGGTATATTCCTGGTGTCAGACGTAAACTATACCGAGAAAGTCTATTAGCAATGTTTCAATAACCGGCTTTAAACGATGTCTTCAAGAGCCTTCCAGTTCAGTTGCTTCTGTATCTCTGTGACATTCTCCCACGCGTCAAAAAAACCTGTGACAATTCGTGCTCCTCATTTCTGTATAGGTTCAATATCCACTGTCAGACCTGTTGAGTAAAGTAGCAGGTAGACCGATTTATTGGTAGAATGTTGGAGGAGCGCATCCAGTCTAGAACCAGTCGCACGAGTGATTTGTACAGAGTATTGCTCAAGACTTAGCCTATGACATTATTCGATGCCATATGCCTACAAAGTGTTACAGCCATGTATCTGTACGAGTTGGCCGTTTTGAACGGTGACTCATTGATATTATGCTTATTCGTAAGATTTGAAAATGGTGGAAAGATTGACAGTGTTCATAAACGCAAAACTGTGAACTTGACTAAAGGAAAAAAAAAAAAAAGAAACGTAGCTTCGTATATCTGACTGAATATTAATGCTGCTTCTTTCAGAACGTTGCCTACTTCATTACACATGTCTGCCTGCTTAGCTGAGTGGTAACGTGTTTGCGTACCATACTGTGGGCTCGAGTTCCATTCACGGCCGTGTTGGAGAATTTCTCCGCTCGTGTACTGGGTGCTGTGTTATCGTCATCACATTATCACCTACACCAAAGTCGTCCAATGTGGCGTCACCTGAAATAAGACTTACAACGCGCGGCTGAAATTCCACAAAAGGAGTCTCCCTGCCGTCAATGCCACACGATCATTTCATTTCCTTTCATTATTGGCAACTGCATGAGCTTCAGAAAGTCTAAGGTTACTATTAATATTGTCCTCAAGGTCATTAATATACAGTACGAACAGGAAGGGTCCCCACGCACTTACCTGGGGCACACCCGAAGTTACTTCTACATCTGACGAGACTCTCCATCCAAGACACGATGCTGCGTCCTCCCTACCAAGAGGTCGTCAGTACAGTCACAGATTTCACTCGATACACCACATCAGCGTACTTTTGACAAAAAGCGTAAGTGTGGTACTGAGTCAAATGCTTTCCGGAAACCAAGAAACACTGCATCTACCTGACAGCCTCGACCCAAAGCATTCACTACGTCATATGGGAAAAGTGATAGTTGGGTTTCACATGATGGATGTTTTCGGAATACATGCTGGTTGGCATTCGAAATACCTCATTATCTTTGATCTCAGAATATGTTCTAAGAGTCTACAAAAAATTGATGTCAAAAGTAGTGGAAGATAGTTTTGTGATCTTTTTTACAACCCTCTTGTTCACGTGTGTGAACTGTGCTCTTTTTCTTGTGTTAGTCTCGAAAATGGCGGAGAATTGTGGAAATGACAAGCTACCTCTTTCAGGTTTCGAGCAACTCCTGAAAAATGAGGAGATATATATATATATATATATATATATATATATATATATATATATATATATATATACGTAAAAGCAGAGACCTATTTACACCAGTGGCCGTTAAAATAGCTACACCAAGGAGAAATGCAGATGAGAAACGGGTATTCATTGGACAAATCACTGACATCTGATTACATTTTGCTGCAGTTCGGGTTCATAGATCCTGAGAAATCAGTACCCAGAAAAATCACCTCTGGCCGTAATAACGGCCTTAATACGCCTGGGCATTCAGTCAAACAGAGCTTGGATGGCGTGTACAGGTACAGCTGCCCATGCAACTTCAACGCGATACTACAGTTCATCAAAAAGAGTGACTGGTCAATGGTGGCCCAGCAACTATCTCGTCACAATACGCCAGACATTTCTAGTTGTTGATTGATCTGGAGAATGTGCTGGCCAGGGCAGCAGTCGAACATTTTCTGTATCCAGAAAGACCCGTACAGGAACTGCAACATGCGGTCGTGCATTATCCTGCTGAAATGTAGGGTTTCGCAGGGATGACGTGTTAAGACCCGTGGCTCTACCATTCATATGTGAAATGTAACGTCCACTGTTCAAAGTGCCGTCAGTGAGATCAAGATGGGACCGAGACGTGTAACCAATGTCACCCCATACTTTCACGTCGGCTGATACGCCAGTATGGCGATGGCGAATACACGCTTCCAATGCGCGATCACCGCGATGTCGCCAAACACGCATTCTACCATCATGATGCTGTAAACACAACCTGGATTCATACGAAAAAATGTCGTTTTTCCATTCGTGCACCCCGGTTCGCCGTTGCGCAACCGATTCTGTCTGTGATTGAGCGTCGAGGGTAACCGCAGCCCTGGTCTCCGAACCGATAGTCCATGCTGCTGCAAACGTCGTCGAACTGTTCGTGCAGATGGTTGTTGTCTAGGAAACGTCCCAATCTGTTGACTCAGGCATCTTATCCGCATGGCTGTAACGGATCGTGCAGCCACGTCTCGATCCCTGTCATCTGGACTGCTAGTGACACGAGGCCGTCGGCATTCAGCACGGCGTACCGAATAACCTCCTGAACCCACCGTTTCCATATTCTGCTAACAGTCATTGGATCTCGACCAACGCTAGCAGCAATGTCGCAATACGATAAACCGCATTCGCGATAGGCTACAAGCTGACGGAAACGTGATGCCTCGTGTAAGGAGGAGAAATGCGTGCCATCATATCAACGTTTCACCAGGCAACGCCGGTCAAGTGCCGTCGTTTGTGTATGAAAAATCGGTTGGAAACTTTGCTACACCACGAAGATGACATCCTACAGATGCGAAATTTAACCGACAGGAAGAAGATGCTGTGATACGCAAATGATTAGCTTTTCAGAGCATTCGCACAAGGACGGCGCCGGTGGCGACACCTACAACGTGCTGACATGAGCAAAGTTAATGGCCAGTAGTGTACACAAGGTCGCTGCTCGTGGTCTCGCGATAGCGTTTTGGATTCCCGAGTAGGGAGTCCCGGGTTCGATTCCCGGCGGGATCACGGATTTTCACCTGCCTCGAGATGATTGGCTGTTGTTGTGTCGTCTTCATCATCCCCATTACGGTCGGAGGAAGGCAATGGCAAACCACCTCCGGCCCCCTTAATCCGTCCGCGTCGACAGCTTCCGCGCGCTGGCGCCACCGTCCCGCCGACGTCTAACAGGACGCGGCTGCAGCCAACACGTGGCTCCGACATCCGGAGCTGCGCGTGCAGAGCGGTGCCTTTAAGCGGGAGAGCCGCGCTCCGCGGCGAAACGCGAGCAGTCGGAGCCCGGACGGCAGTGCGTGAGCCGGGGCAGTGGGTCTCGTAGGCCGGAAGCGGCAGCGGCGGCGGCGGCGGCTTTCCTCCCGCCTCTGCCCTCCGGTCTGTGCGGGCTACACCCGTGACGTCACGCCGCGGCCTTGAATGCCGGCTGGTGCGCCACAGGCGTTTACATTCATAGTCCGCAAGCCTCCGATGGAGCGTGGCGGAGGGTGCTCTGTACCACAGTAGTCATTTCACTTGCTCTATTTGCCAGTGTGTCATCAGTCTTCTGACTGGTTTCATGCGGCTCGCCACGAATTCCTCTGCTGTGCTAACCTCTTCATAGTAGCACTTGCAACCTACCTCCTCAATTATGATGTATTCCAGTCAGTCTTCCTCTTCCATGATACTAGAGGGAGCTGTAGAGGGTAAAAATTGTAGTCATTCCTTCATGTCTTAACAGATGTCCTTATCAGTGTTTTCCATATAGGGTGGTCCATTGATAGTGACCGGGCCGAATATCTCACGAAATAAGCATCAAACAAAAAAAACTACAAAGAACGAAACTTGTCTAGCTTAAAGGGGGAAACCAGATGGCGCAATGATTGGCCCGCGAGATGAAGTTGATATGGGTTTGACATATGGCAGCGCCATTTTTTAAAATAGGAACCAACATTTTTTTATTACATATTCGCGTAGTACGTAAAGAAATATGAATCTTTTAGTTGGACCACTTCTTTCGCTTTGTGATAGATCGCGCTGTAATAGTCACAAACGTATAAGTACGTAGCATCCCGTAACATTCCGCCAGAGCGGACAGTATTTGCTTCGTGATACATTACCCGTGTTAAAATGGACCGTTTACCAATTGCGGAAAAGGTCGATATCGTGTTGATGTATGGTTGTTGTGATCAAAATGCCCAACGGGTGTGTGCTATGTATGCTGCTCGGTATCCTGGACGACATCATCGAAATTTGAAGACCGTTCGCCGGATAGTTACGTTATTTAATGAAACAGGAAGTGTTCAGCCACATGTCAAACGTCAACCACGACCTGCAACAAATGATGATTCCCAATTACGTGTTTCAGCTGCTGTCGCGGCGAATCCGCACATCAGTAGCAGACAAATTGCGCGAGAATCGTGAATCTCAAAAACGTCGGTGTTGAGAATGTTACATCAACATCGACTGCGCCCGTACCATATTTCTATGTACCAGAATTGCATGGTGACGACTTTGAACGTAGTGTACAGTTCTGCCACTGGGATCAAGAGAAATTATGGGACGATGACAGATTTTTTTCACGCGGTCTATTTGGCGACGAAGCGTCATTAACCAACAGTAGGAACGTACCGGCATAATATCCACTATTCGGCAACGGAAAATCCACGATAAGTGGAACATCATCCCATAATGGAGCACCATACATTAACCCGACAAGGTCGCTGAAGGATAATTCGCCCCCATTTTATCGATGGCAATCTAAATGGTGCAGTGTATGCTGATTTCCTACGTAATGATCTACCGATGTTACTACAAGATGTTTCACTGGATGACAGAATGGCGATGTACTTCCAACATGGTGGATGTCCGGCATATAGCTCGCGTGCAGTTGAAGCGGTCTCGAATAGCATATTTCATCACAGGTGGATTGGTCGTGGAAGCACCATACTACGGCCCTCACGTTCACCGGATGTGACATCCTTCAAGTTTCCCCACCGAAAGAAATCCGGGGACAATTGCTATCGTGATCCACCGACAACGCCTGACAACATGCGTCAGCCAATTTTCAATACATGTGGAACATTACGGAAGGCGAACTACTCGCCGTTGAGAGGAATGTCGTTGTCCGTCAACCTCAATGCATTTGGCAATACGTGTATCATTTTCAGCAATTATTGCATTAATGTATTGCATGCTGTAACAGCATGCGTTCTCAGAAGTGATAAGTTCACAAATGTACATGTATCACATTGGAACAACCGAAATAAAATGTTGAAACGTACCTACGTTCTGTATTCTAATTTAATAAACCAACGTGTTACCAACTGTTCGTGTAAAACTGTGAGCCATGTGTTTGTGACTATTACAGCGCCATCCATCAGAAAGCGAAAAAAGTGGTCCTACTAAAACATTCCTATTTCATTAGTACTAGAGAAATATGTAATAAAATGGGGGTTCCTATTTTTAAAAAACGCAGTTGTTATCCGTTTGACCTATTGCAGCGCTATCTAGCGGGCCAACCATAGCGCCATCTGGTTTCCCCCTTCAAGCTAGAAAAGTTTCGTTCTTTGTAGTTTTTCGTTTGACGCTTATTTCATGAGATATTTGGCCTGGTCACGATCAATGGACCACCCTGTATATTCCTTTCCTCTTTGATTCTGCACAGAATCTCGTCATTCCTTACCTTATCAGTCCACCTAATTTTCAACCTTGTCTGTAGCACCTCAAATGCTTCGATTCTCTTCTGTTCCGGTTTTCCCACGGTCCATGTTTCACTACCATACAGTGCTGCACCCCAGGCGTACAGTCTCAGAAATTTCTTCCTCAAATTAAGGCCGATATATGATATTAGTAGACTTCTCTTGGCCAGGAAAGCCCTTTTTGCCTTTGCTAGTCTGCTTTTCATGTCCTCCTTGCTCCGTCCGTCATGGAATTCTGCTACCTAGGCAGTAAAATAATCATTCTTCTACTTTGTGACCATCAATCCTGATGTTAACTTAATCAGAAGCAGTAGAAATGAGAACAGCGATAATCTTCCTCTTTCTTGCATTTGCTCTCAACCGATGCTCTTCCTTCATTAGACTGTTCATTCCGTTCAGCACATCATGCAGTTGTTCTTCACTTCACACAGAACAGCCATGTCATCAGCCAATCGTATCACTGATATCCTCCGTATGAGTCCCAATTTCCCCTATCTCACATTCCTGCACCTTAGGCGCAATTTACGCTGGAGGCTACGGCATCGTTCTGCTGTCAGCTTGAATTGCCGGTTCTCTAAATTTTCTCACAGTGTTCGGCGAAAAAAAAAGAGGCACCTCCCCTTCAGGGATTCCCACCTGAGCTCCTGAATCACAACCGTTAAGACTTGCATGCCGATCGAACCTATGGCTAACAAGTCTAGCTTCGACGTCTTCTTTCAATCCGCCCCCGTACGGACTGCACACCCACGAGCAGTACTCAAGAACAGGTGACACTAGCGTCGTACATGTCGCCTCCCTTACAGGTGAACCACTCTTTCCCACGGAATCGGACCACTCGCCTTGCCCACTACTATGCTGACGTGCTCGTTCCACTTCATATCGCTTTGCAAACGTACATCCAGATATTTAAACAACGAGACTGTGTCAAGCAAGACGCTACAGCATCATCAGAAAACAGCTGCAGCCGCGCGGTCAAGGGCCCTAGCCATGGTCCCCGCGGCTGCACCCGTCGGAGGTCCCAGTCCTCCCTCTGGCATAGATGTGTGCGTGTGTCTTGTAAACTAACTTACGCTAATGCATTAGATTAAGTAGTGCGGAAGACGAGGAACCGGTGACCTCAGCAGTTTCGTCCCACAGGAACTCACCAGCAAAACAACTGCAGGTTACTGCCCACCCTCACCACCAAATCAGTTGTGTGTACAGCGAACAACAGCTGTCCGATCTCGCTTCCCTGGGGCTCTCCTGGCCATACCGTTGTCTCTGATGAACACTCGCCGTCGAGGTCTGTTAGGCCTACTTGAGAAGTCTTCGACCCACTCACATATCTGGGATCTCATTCCGTATGCTCGTACCTTCGTTAAGACCCTGCAATGCTACATCGTCTCAAACGCTTTCCGCAAATGTACACTACTGGCCATTAGAATTGCTACACCACGAAGATGACGTGCTACAGCCGCGAAATTTAACCGGCAAGAAGAAAATGCTGTGATATGTGAACGCTCTGAAAAGCTGATCATTTGCATAAGGTTGGCGCCGGTGGCAACACCTACAACGTCCTGACATGAGGAACGTTTCCAACCGATCTCTGATAAGCAAACAGCAGTAAACCGCCGTTCCCTGGTGAAACGTTATTGTGATGCCTCGTGTAAGGAGCAGAAATGCGTACTACCACGTTTCCGACTTTGATAAAGGTCGGATTGTAGCCTATCGCGATTGCGGTTTATCGTACCGCGACATTGCTGCTCGCGTTGATCGAGATCCGATGACTGTTAGCAGAATATGGAATCGGTGAGTTCAGGAGGGTAATACGGAACGCCGTGCTGGATCCCAACGGCCTCGTACCACTAGCAGACGAATGACAGGCATCTTATCCGCATGGCTGTAACGACTCAGGGATGGAGACGTGGCTGCACGATCCAACAGATGGGGACGTTTGCAAGACAACAGCCATCTGCACGAACAGTTCGACGACATTTGCAGAAGCATGGACTATCAGCTCGGAGACGATGGCTGCGGTTACCCTTATCGCTGCATCACAGACAGGAGCGCCTGCGATGGTGTACTCAACGACGAATCTGGGTGCACGAATGACAAAGCGCCATTTTTTTCGGATGAATCCAGGTTCTGTTTACAGCATCATGATGGTCGCATCCGTGTTTGGCGACATCGCAGTGAACGCACATTGCAAGCGTGTATTCGTCATCGCCATACTGGCGTATCACCCGGCGTGATGGTACGCGATGCCATTGGTTACACGTGTCGGTCACATCTTGTTCGCACTGACGGCACTTTGAACAGTGGACCTTACATATCAGATGTGTTACGACCCGTGGCTCTACCTTTCATTGGATACCTGCGAAGCCCCACATTTCAGCAGGATAATGCACGACCGCATGTTGCAGGTCCTCTACGGGCCTTTCTGGATACAGAAAATGTTTGACTGCTGCCCTGGCCAGCACACTCTCCAGATCTCTCACCAATTGAAAACTTCTGGTCAATGGTGGCCGAGCAACCGGCCCGTCACGATGCGCCAGTCACTACTCTTGATGAACTGCGGTATCGTGTTGAAGCTGCATGCGCAGCTGTACCTGTACACGCACGCCAAGCTCTGTTGGACTCAATGCCCAGGCGTATCCAGGCCGTTATTGCGGCCAGAGGTGGTTGTTTTGGGTACAGATTTCTCAGGATCTACGCACCGAAATTGCGTGATAATGTAATGACATGCCAGTTCTAGTATACACTCCTGGAAATGGAAAAAAGAACACATTGACACCAGTGTGTCAGACCCACCATACTTGCTCCGGACACTATGAGAGCGCTGTACAAGCAATGATCACACGCACGGCACAGCGGACACACCAGGAACCGCGGTGTTCGCCGTCGAATGCCGCTAGCTGCGCAGCATTTGTGCACCGCCGCCGTCAGTGTCAGCCAGTTTGCCGTGGCATACGGAGCTCCATCGCAGTCTTTAACACTGGTAGCATGCCGCGACAGCGTGGACGTGAACCGTATGTGCAGTTGACGGACTTTGAGCAAGGGCGTATAGTGGGCATGCGGGAGGCCGGGTGGACGTACCGCCGAATTGCTCAACACGTGGGGCGTGAGGTCTCCACAGTACATCGATGTTGTCGCCAGTGGTCGGCGGAAGGTGCACGTGCCCGTCGACCTGGGACCGGACCACAGCGACGCACGGATGCACGCCAAGACCGTAGGATCCTACGCAGTGCCGTAGGGGACCACACCGCCACTTCCCAGCAAATTAGGGACACTGTTGCTCCTGGGGTATCGGCGAGGACCATTCGCAACCGTCTCCATGACAAGTGAGGTGGTGCACAGTGATGCCGGAACCACATTTCCTGACTGACGTCATCCAGTCTCCCCTACTGCGGCTCTGCTCCTTCCCTCAGCAGACGGGACGCGTTACATATGGAACTGAAACCGTCATAGAACGGACACGGCACGTTTCCGATAGTCGTTTCTAGGTCCCCGGTTAACAAACAAACATATTTTAAATAGGAAGACACTGTCAGGCTCCGTCCGCGCCGCAGCCGCAGTGGTCCGCAACCCCACGACGACTACCGCAGTCCACTTCACTTCTCCGCCGCCCCACGCCGAACCCAGGGTCATTGTGCGGTTCGGCCGCGGTTGACCCCCCAGGGAACGTCTCGCACCAGACGAGTGTAACCCCTATTTTTGCGTGGTAGAGTAATGGTGGCGTACGCGTACGTGGAAAACTTGTTTGCGCAGCTATCGCCGACATAGTGTAACTGAGGCGGAATAAGGGGAACAAGCCCGCATTCGCCGAGGCAGCTGGAAAACCGCCTAAAAACCATCCACAGACTGGCCAGTTCACCGGACCAAGACACAAATCCGCCGGGCGAATTCGTGCCGGGGACCAGGCGCTACTTCCCGCTCGGAAAGCCGTGCGTTAGACCGCACGGCCGAACGGGCGGGCTAAAATATTATGTACTCACTCCCCTTTACAACTCCTACAAGTTTCTAACGCGAATTGCGGACAACTTGTTTGTCTGCGAAAGTTGGTAGTCTTCGTGACTATGACGCCATGTTCTGAACTGCTGCCATCCGCAACGTTCAAACGGTTGCGCTGTAGCTGCTCGGTGAATGTGTATCCGCGTTCAGCTACCGAGCGAAGATGAACTTATTCTCCCCAGGTAGAAGCATCCAGCAACAGGCTGTCAGCAACAAACGCGACGCGGCTCTCGAATAGAAGTGACATACCTCGGCAAGGTGATTAAGCCATCACAGGAAAGAAAATGGGAAAGAAAGCAGAAACACCGAATTTACTGACCGTAGGTGGCATAGACTCACTCAGACAGCACCCCATTCGCCATTTACACTACGGTCGCAGGTTCGAATCCTGCCTCTGCATGGATATGTGTGATGTCCTTAGGTTAGTTAGGTTTATGTAGTTCTAAGTTCTAGTGGACTGATGACCTCAGCAGTTAAGTCCCGTATGTTCAGAATCGTTGTGATAGGTGAAATACCGGTAGAGGTCAATGCATAATTGGAATCTGTATCTCGTAAGCTGCTATTGTTCTTTCATGACATGCTAAAACGGAATATTACAATTAAAGCAAGCAAATTAGTATTTTGTTTTATTATTTATGAATTTGGCTAGCTATGGACAGCATAAAACTTAAGCAGTTGGCGAGGAAATGAAGTAGTGGGAAGAACGGAAGAAAAAGAAACACCATAAGTCTTGTCTGTCCACACTCTCTTGGGTCGAGGTTTTGGCTCATGTTCTGCATAATTTGCGTTCTATAAGTAGGCTAAAGTTATTCCTGTCACGTATTATTTCTTCTGTAACACCTATATTGTTGGCGTCTTTCTTTACTGCCTCTATCCATCCTACAGTTTTCTTTCAGCTTACTAACGTAATAAAATATTTTCTTTGTAATCCCTGTTTCTTCCATTCTTTTTAAATGTCCATAATATTTTAGCCGTCTCTTCCTCATTACATCTGTGATCTTTTCTGTATTTTTGTATAGGTCTTCATTTCTCCTTTTAATCCACCTATTTTCCTTGTTTTTCTCAGGACCTACAATTATTCTTAAAATTTTTCTCTCTCTTTTTGTAGTTCTCTTAATTCGCCTTTCTTAAGCAATGTATGGATCAGAGTGCCTAATATTGAATGTTTCCTAATAACTGAATTATAATGTTTAATCTTTGCTGGTGTGGATATTGATTTCTTATTGTAGTAATTTGTTATTATTAGCTCCAAGGAAAATGAGGTACGTTAAAAGTGTGAGTCATATCAAATTACGTCTCGCAGGTGACAGCGTAGGTGCAGAATAAAGTAATTGTGAAAGCCCCTCCCTCCCCCTCACCTCCCCTCCATCCCCACCACCGTCGTATCCAGTTCTGCGACCGTGCTAGTACAGAAATACTGCAAGAATTTAAAAACATGAGTATTCTGTATGGCGCAGACCAATATTTCCGCAACTGTCGCTACTTCTCTGTAGCTCAGAAATGTCAGCTGAAAAGTTCGTTCGTAAAGTGACCACATGGCACAGATTTCGTTTGCCTGCTTCGTCCAGACGACAACGTGGTCGCAGAGTGCACAAACGTTCCCAGTGGCGGAAGCAGGCGGCGGACTGCCGCGGCTGCTGCCACACCGGAAGCTGCCTGCTCCGCGGCAGGGCTGCGCCGCGCTTTCCCTGCCCACAACGTTACGACGTTAGGTGCCGGCCGGCGGCAGTCGGCGTCGAACAGGGAAGTCTCCCGCGCGCCGGCTTCTTCCTGCGTGCCGCGTACGGCGGTCTGTAGCTGACTGGCGTAGTTTCCGGAGGTCATTGATTTCCGCAAAAGCGCTCTGAAGTAAATTATCTGAGGAAGCCATTACCCACGCAAAGATAACTAACAGGAATTTTACGTTCCAAATTACCTGTACTGTGCAGAAGACATTCCCAGACTCACCGAAAACTCCTCCTGTATACCAAGAAAAGTATTACTGCTAGTAACCGTGATAAGAGTTACAAATTTATGACACACATTAACACCTTCACATGTAACGCAAATAAAAACTGTACCAAGGAACATAGCACTGTCAGAGAACACCTTTTATACATCACTTACGTTACAGTGGAAAACTTCAGATAAAAATGCACGTAGCCTACCGCATTACAAGCAAGTGTCATGTGCACATATTTTGAACACTGTTAGACTGCGTGCATAGCATGTAACACCACATGAAAGTTCGTAGTGTGAGAAATAGCGAGCAGCAGAGAGGAGGTGCAAAAATTTCGTTCCTTAGCCGGTACACTTTATAAGTTAGGTAAGATACTACACAGAAGAGCCAAATAAACTGGTACACCTGCCAAATATCCTGCGGGGCCCACGTGAGCACGCACAACTGCCGCAACACGGTGTGGTATCTGGGAGTACGCATTAGGAGTGATTTAAAAATGGAATGATCATATAATGTTGATCGTCGGTAAAGCAGATGCCAGACAGATTCATTGGAAGAATCCTAAGGAAATGCAGTCCGAAAACAAAGGAAGTAGGTTACAGTACACTTGTTCGCACACTGCCTGAATACTGCTCACTGGTGTGTGATCCGTACCAGATAGGGTTGGTAGAAGAGATAGAGAAGATGCAACGGAGAGCAGCGCGCTTCGTTACAGGATCATTTAGTAATTGCGAAAGCGTTACGGAGATGATAGATAAACTCCAGTGGAAGACTCTGCAGGAGAGACGCTCAGTAGCTCGGCACGGGCTTTTGTTAAAGTTTCGAGAACATACCTTCACCAAAGAGTCAAGCAGTATATTGCTCCCTCCTACGTATATCTCACGAAGAGACCATGAGGATAAAATCAGAGAGATTAGAGCCCACACAGAAGCATACCGACAATCCTTCTTTCCACGAACAATACGAGACTGGAATAGAAGGGAGAACCGATAGAGGTACTCAGGGTACCCTCCGCCACACACCGTCAGGTGGCTTGCGGAGTATGGATGTAGATGTAGATGTAGAATGGATGCAGGCGATCAGACAGGATACCCTGTCACCTGTCACAGCCGTATCTAGGAGTATCAGGGGTCACATATCACTACAACTGCACACACTCCACACCCTTACACAGCCCGCACCAGCTTGAAGAGTCCGCTCCTGACATGCAGGGTCCATGCATTCATTAGGTTGTGTTCATACGCGTACACGTTCATCGACTCGATACAATTCGAAACGAGACTTATCCAAGGAGGCAACATCTTTCCATTCATCAACAGCCCAATGTCGTTGTAGACGGGTCCAGGCCAGGCGTAAGGCTTTGCGCTGTGCTGTCATCAAAGGTACACGAGTGGACCTTCGGCTCCGAAAGCCCATATCGATGATGTCAACAGGCGAAACATTCAACGAAACATTTCTTCACGCCGCAGCACTGAAATCTGCATCAATTTTCAGACGTCGTTGGTCTCTTTCTTGCAGGATCTTTTTCCGGCCGCAGCTATGTCGGAGATTTGATGTTGTACCGGATTCGTGATATTCGCGGCACACCCGTGAAACGGTCGTACGGGAAAATACCCACTTCATAGCTAACTCGGAGATGCTGTGTCCCATCGCTGGTGCTCCGGCTATCACACCACGTTTAAACTCACTTAAATCTTGATAACCTGCCATTGCAGCAGCAGTAACCGATCTAACAACTGCGCCAGACACTTGTCTTTTACAGGCGTTGCCGTCTGTAGCACCGTATTCAGCCTGATATTTTAGTCAGTTTTAATGTGGTTTCTCTTTTCACTCGCGTTCCTCTCTCTGATTCGTTGCAGCTAATTGAATAAAAAGTAAGTGGAAGTCAGCACATGTCGAAACAAATTTTTTAACTCGACACCAAACTTAATTTCAATGGTCAGTACTACGAACAGACTAATGGAGTTGCAATGGGAAGCCCGTTGTCACTTATTGTGGCCAATTAGTTTATGGAGGACTTTGAGGAACATGCATTGTAGTCAACGACCTTGAAACCTGCATGTTTTTTTTCAGATATGTAGACGATACTTTTGTTGTGTGGCCTCATGGTAGTGAGAATTTAAACCGCTTTTTGGAACTTCTGGATTCAATCCACCCGAATATTCAGTTGACTATGGAGGTGTAAAAGAATGGATGCCTTCCCTTCCTTAATGTGTTATTCTGTTTACAGGAAGCCCACCCAGACTCTCTCAACGTACCATCAGTCTTCCTTTTGACCGACTTGTATCTGCGAGCTGATAGTTGTGACCATCCAGCTCAGCGTGAAAGAGTACTTTGCACCTTGGTTCACAGGGCCCACGTTATCTCAGACCCTGAAAGTTTGGCAGCTGAGCTATAGCACATCTCGAAGTCACCTTTCGTCAGAATGGTTATAGTTAGAGGCAGATCAAACTTGCGTTGCTCTATCAGCCTTCTGTGCAACGGGTGGGTGACGATAGCAACGAAGTGGCACCTACGTCTACGGCCTTTTTGCCTTACGCAGGAAGCATTTCCAAAAGGATTGGCCGTATTTTGCGGAAACATGATGTGTTTTTCGACCACCTTTTACGGACGCCAACAGGGCCTTAATCTTAGAAGATGACCTCGGCGTGCGTAAGGCTGGGGCCTATCGTATTCCTTGCAGTTGTAGGATGTCATATATTGGTCAATCAGGACTGTGGAAGACCGGTGTATTGAACATAAGAGTCAGACACGCTTACAACAGCCGAGCAAATCCGCTGTTGCAGAACATTGCCTTGACACTGGTCATCCTGTGGAATACAACCCGGAGATTCTGACTTGCACGTCCAGATATTGGGATAGTGTTATTAAGGAAGCTGTTGAAATCAGACTGTTAATAACGTTGCTTGATAGAGATGGTGGATTTTGTTTAAATGCTGTTTGGAATCCGGCTCTGTCTCATAAAAAAAACAGAGGGACAGAAATAGTGCTACCTCACCTGTTGATTAATAGTAACTATCGATGTCTCTGATGTTGGTTATCTTTGGTTGTGTTGACACTTGTTCTGTGTATGGTGTCTTCCTAGTTTCTCCTCCGTGCAAGCAAATTTAACACCTCGGTTCACAGTTTTTCTTCCTTGCATTTGTGCCTTGAGAATGGCAGTGTGTGCTCCTGTCGAAATATCGGCGGTGATCGACGACGTCACCCGGCAGCAAACCCGTAAGTTATTTGAGTCTTCAGCCTGTTTGGTGTATGCATGCGTATTCAAATACACAGATATGTAGTTTCTTTGGCGCTTCAGTGTAAATACCTCTCGGTCTGGTGTTGCTTCCGTCGTAAGCACAGATCTTATTGAGGCAGCAGGTGAAACAATGTTTAAATAAAGAAATGTGGAATCCTCCATGCACAAAAAATTTGCTGAGTGCATTTTCACAAAAGTTGGCCTAATTGTTAAAATAATTAATGCACTAATTAAATGTTGCAAAAGGCCGAGTGAATGTATGAAATGCGTAACGTGCGGCTGCGGCTGCGGCTGCGGCCGCTGGCAGGGAGAGGTAAAGAAGGCCAGGAGTAGAAGGCGTCCAGCTGCGGCACGGAGAGGCTGTGAGGAGCCGCCAGAGGTCGGCGACCGCGGGCGCGCCACCCCGCCCGATTCCCCATAACGGCGAACGGCGGCCGCGCTGCCGCCTGCGTATCACCTGCAGGGCCCCGATTTTAGTGACCTGAAGATGAGCGGAATATGCAATCATTTACGACCTAAAACTTCTGCAAATATTACCATAAGAATAAAGTATGACTTTATATACAGTGACGAACCAAGGCGCTATGGCGACCTCCTTAATAGCTTCTTTTGTACATCTTTGGAACGAAATAAATCTTTTATTCTGGGTACGAGGGATTCGACAGTTTGCTCGTAGGTCTGTAGAGGTCCGCGGCATTAGCCGTCTACGCACAGGTCATGTAATTCGCCTAAATAGCGGCCCCTGTGTCTTGAAAGGAGGATATAAGATGGAAAACAACAATAGCAAAACGAGGATAATGGAATGTAGTCGAACTACGTCGTGTGATGCTGAGGGAATTAGATTAGCAAAACTTTACTTCCGAAACAGAAAATGAGACACGTAAAGTAGTAAAATAACTGATGATGGTCGAAGTAGAGAGGATATAAAATGTCGACTGAAGAAGAGAAATTTGTTAACATCGAGTATAGATTTAAGTGTCAGGAAGCCGTTTCGGAAAGTATTTGTATGGAGTGTAGCCATGTATGGAAGTGAAACATGGACGAGAAGAGAATAGAAGCTTTCGAAATGTCGTGCCACAGAAGAATACTGAAGATAAGGTGGATAGATCACGTAACTAATGAGGTATTGAATAGGATTGGGGAGAAGAGAAGTTTGTGGCACAACTTGACTAGAAGAAGGGACCGGTTGGTAGGATATGTTCTGCGGCATCAAGGGATCATAAATTTGGCATTTGAGGGCAGCGTGGAGGGTGAAAATCGTAGAGGGAGACCAAGAGATGAATACTCTAAGCACAGCAGATTCAGAAGGATGTAGGTTGCAGTAAGTAATGGGAGACGAAGCAGCTTGCACAGGATAGAGTAGCATGGAGAGCTGCATCAAACCAGTCTCAGGACTGAAAAAAAGCTACAACGACAACAACGGGCCCCTGATTTGGGTACTCGGTGATGGCAGCGGATAGCAACCCAGATGGGCTCCATAAGATTTACGCCAACGTCAGTTCACTATAATCCTCCTCAAGCCACTGTAGCAGCGTTCTCGCTCCGAGACACTGACAGTTGTACTGCTGAAAGATGACATCGCCACTGAGGAAGACGGTAATCGAAGACACGTTGACAGCTACGAACCACCTGCATCCCTTTATGCTTGATGTCACAGGTCCAATGCAAGCGTAGGAGAATGTCTTCCATAGCGTGAAACTGCTTCCACCAGCCGGCGTCCGTGGCGCGCAGCACGTTTCATTCCATCGTCTAATGCTCTGTGCTGTAGGAGGATCCACTCCATACCCAGTAAGAAAGTCACGCCGAACAGTTATTACTGACCTGACAAAACGTAAAACACAAAACGCTTTCTGTTGTCCCGACACCATTTTTACTAGAACACAAGTCGGTGCACATAGCTGCTACCTGGCGGGAACTATGTAATACTCGAGTTTTGTTATTTCTAACAGTACGTTCTTCACGCACATATCTTAGATAACATAGTAGTTACGATTTTTTAAAAACCGGATGATTTTTTATTTTACTTTTTTTTATACACCCTGTATGACTAACTGTAACCCCATTTTCCTGTTGTTCATATATTATGTATGTAGAACTGTGGGGAAATCGGAACAGAAGAGAATCGAAGCATTTGAAATGTGGTGCTGTAGACGAATGTTGAAAATTGGGTAGACTGATAAGGTAAGGAATGAGGTTCTGCGCAGAATCTGAGAGGAAAGGAATGTGTGGTAAACACTGACAAGGGGAAGGGACAGGATGATAGGACATCTGTTAAGAGAACAGGGAATGACTTCCATGGGAGCTGTAGAGGGAAAAAGCTGTAGAGGAAGACAGAGATTGGAATAGATCCGGGACTTAGGTTGCAAGTGCTACTCTGAGATGAAGAGGTTGGCAAAGGAGACAAATTCGTGCCGGGCCGCATCAAACCAGTCAGAAGACTTTTTTTGTTATCAGTTTGTTGTGAAATACAAAGTCTATAGGTTTCATACTTCTACTGATTAATCTGATCACGATCTTATTTGACACGGTGCATGTGCATTTTTGGCAAAAGTTTGCCGAAATTGACCTATTACAAGATACGTTGGCCGAAATAAGAGTTGTTTTTAAAAAGGGGTATAAATACGAGTTAATATGCACAGTAAAAATACATTTTTCTACGCTACATTATCGGGATTAGTGCATAGATTCTTGTAAAATTGTAGTCTAGCAATTGCAAGAAAGGCTCTTCCTAAGACGAGAAGTTTCTTAACGTCGAATATAGGTTTAAAACTAGAAAGGCTTCCAAAATAAAGTTTTATGTCCACATCGTGGTTGATACATCTGTATCAGCAGCTTTATGGGCAATAAAGCTTCCGTTCCGGAAGCCTTTTTCACTGACAGAGATCACTGTTCTTCTGACAGTGTGAGGTAGCTACTATAGATTTAAATGTTACGAACTCTTTTCTGGAGGTGTTTCTCTGGAGTAGTAGGCTTGTACGGCAGTGAAACGTGGATGGGGAGCAGTTCAGATAAGAAGAGAATAGAAGCTATTGAAATGTGGTGATACCGAGGAATGCTGAAAATTATATGGGTAGAGCATGTAACTAATGAGCCGGTTGTGAATAGAATTGGATAGAAAGGATGAATACAGTAAGTAGATTCGGCAAGATATAGGTTGCAGTAGTTATTCGGGGATGAAGAGCCTCGCACAGGATCGAGCAGCATGGAGAGCTCCATCAACGGCCGGACGCTGTGGCCGAGCGGTTGTAGGCGCTTTAGTCCGGAACCGCGCTGCTGGTGCGGTCGAGGGTTCGAATCCTGCCGCGGGCATGGATGAGTGTGATGTCCTTAGCTAGGTTTAAGTTGTTCTAAGTTCTAGGGGACTGATGACCTCAGGATGTTAAGTCCCATAGTGCTCAGAGCCATTTGCACCTGCATCAAAGCAATCTTTGGACTGCAGATCATGACAGCAACAACATTAAGTCATCACGTATAAAATTCAAGGTGTGAGAGGCTGTGTTTAACCTGCCCCAGACGTCTAGGATTTTATCAGCAATGACAATAACGTTCTCCGCACAAGTTGTAAAGAGCGATAATACCCACTTACAACTGGTTTTACGATATGGTAGAAAACTAAAAGTCGCAGGGATCGATTCTCTCTGGTGCGAGAGTAAAAGAATTAGCCCGATCCTCACTGGCTTTATCTTACTGCATGATAAAAGCGGAAGGTGGACGTTGACACGACGTCAAGTTGATACTGTTGGCGCGCAGTAAGTTATCCTAATCCGATGCAAAGTCTGTCACCTGCCTATTCCGCAAATGATCTGCCATTTTGGATGCTTGTAAATTTTCCATACAATCGTGAGTCTGAATACTGACAGTCTGTCGTAGAGACGCAGCTGGCTCTGGATGGGGACTGGTCTACATGTGGATTGCAGGGTTAGGCGTGCAAATAAACGCACACGTTGAAACGTCGCCTTTGAGTACGTTCAGTTCTGCTCAGCTGTTTGAAAAATTTATCAATTACTGTGCTGGTAAACCTCTTACGTTATTCGATTTTCAGACATTTCGCTCTTTGCGTTGCGCTAAAAGTATTGTGTGTCAGTTTAGTGTTGATTAGAATAAGTAATCTGACTTTCAATAGTCCCTACAAAAGAATGATTCATGAAAGGCAAAGGTTATTGTTAGTCACGGCCACTTACCTTACAAAAATCTTCGTTACTCGAAGTACTGCAAAACAGCGAGCGCCACTACTGCCAGCTAAATAAAAGATTGTTCTTTATCAAAATCTTTCATTTGCTGAGTATGCCCCTCAGTAGTTAGTGCATTCAGTAGTTACAATTTCTTTTTTGTCATCTGTCTACTGACTGAGGACGTAGGTTGCAAGTGCTACTCTGAGATGAAGTGGTTAACACAGGAAAGGAATTCGTGGCGGGCCGCATCAAACCAATTATTTGCTTGACGTATTCCAATCTCTGTCTTCCTCTACAGTTTTTGCCCTCAACAGCTCGCTCTAGTACTATGGAAGTCATTCCCTCATGTCTTAGCAGATGTCTTATCATCCTGTCCCTTCTCCTTATCAGTGTTTTCCATATATTCCTTTCCTCTCAGATTCTGCGTAGAACCTCCTCATTCCTTACCTTATCACTCCACCTAATTTTCAACATTCGTCTATAGCACCACATCTCAAATGCTTCGATTCCCTTCTGTTCCGGTTTTCCCACAGTCCATGTTTCACTACCATACAATGCTGTACTCCAGACGTACATCCTCAAAAATTTCTTCCTCAAATTAGGGCCGGTATTTGATATTAGTAGACTACTCTTGGCCAGAAATGCCTTTTTTTGCCATAGCGTGTCTGCTTTTGATGTCCTCCTTGCTCCGTCAGTCATTGAAGTTAAGGAATTCTGCTACCTACGCAGTAAAATAACCATTGACTTCGTGACCATCAATCCTGATGTTAAGTTTCTCGCTGTTCTCATTTCTACTACTTCTCATTACCTTCGTCTTTCTCCGATTTACTCTCAAACCATACTGTGTACTCATTAGACTGTTCATTCCGTTCAGCAGATCATTTAATTCCTTCTTCACTTTCACTCAGGATAGCAATGTCATCAGCGAATCGTATCATTGATATCCTTTCACCTTGTATTTTAATTCCACTCCTGAACCTTTCTTTTATTTCCATCTTTGCTTACTCGATGTACAGATTGAAGAGTAGGGGCGAAAGGCTACAGCCTTGTCTTACTCCCTTCTTAATACGAGCACTTCGTTCTTGATCGTCCACTCTTATTATTCCCTCTTGGTTGTTGTACATATTGTATATGACCCGTCTCTCCCTATAGCTTACCCCTACTTTTTTCAGGATCTCGAACAGCTTGCACCATTTTATATTGTCGAACGCTTTTCCAGATCGACAAATCCTATGAACGTGTCGTGATTTTTCTTTAGCCTTGCTTCCATTATTAGCCGTAACGTCAGAATTGCCTCTCTCGTGCCTTTACTTTTCCTAAAGCCAAACTGGTCGTCACCTACCGCATTCTCCATTTTCTTTTCCATTCTTCTGTATAACGTTGCCTTGTTTTGTGTGGTTCGTTCATATGGGTCAGATCCGGTAATCTGTACCACAATATTCTTTGTTCTTGACGGATTACTAAGAGAACAAATACATCCGAAGCGAGCGAACATTTGAACTACTCATTTCAAGATGAGCGGACGCTAAGTCCACACGAGCCTGACAGACTCGGCGCTCTCTGACATGGCACAGTGTGCAACTTGCGACGCCAACATCAACAAGCGTTATTTCACTGTAGTGCCCTTTCGACAGAATTTTAATACCGTTAGAACAGTATCGAGCTCCGTTCGTAACAACCATACTTGCTTCGATCTCGGTACGCATGTAACAGCAGCGTACCTAGTATGTTCCAAAACGCCGCACATCTCTTGGGCTAGGGACAGTTTGACCCTGTACTGCCGGTCAGTGACACCGAGACGATCCTTGTGTTGGGTATACAAAGTATGAGTGTGTTACACTTCCTACAGCTTAGGCAGATACAAAAAAGAACCAACTGGTTTTTCTATTTGATGTGGTGTACGGCGGGCGGTTTATGGAGGCACCAATAGTTCACTGGGGGTTCCTTCGAAAGCCACAAAAAAGAGTTTTTTATAGTTATTTCGTACCAAAACCGAGCCGCGGGTTCCAGGACGGCTATGCACAGAACGTTGTTGAAATTTTTATGATACATTTCTAAGATCGCGATTTTCTTGATGTGTTTACATTTGGCCTCACATCGGATTTTACGTGTAGAAGAAGGGTAACTTTATCCATTTCAGAGATACAGAGCTTCAAACAACAAAAACCATAGAAAATTGCTCAGATTTTATCGGTACATTCTATAGGCACTTATCTAGAAGTGCTATCTTCCCATTTTCAAAAATCTTGAGAAACATCCACAAAAACGTGATTTTGGGGTTCCAGGAGGTCTATGCACAGCAAATGGCTCTTATCTTTACATACTTCTCTAACATCCCGATGTCGGACGACCTTTAATTTCTCGTTTATAGCTTTATCCGTTTCCAATATACAAAAGTTCAAAGTTACTCTACATGTAGACTTTTAAACTACGTTTTTGCTTTGTACCGGATTTTTCTTGCGTATTATAACATATTTCTCCGTCCTGCGTCGCTTTATAAAGTACTTCTGTTATCAATACAAGGGTTCTGGGAACTACGTTCAAATGTGTGTGAAATCTTATGGGACTTAACTGCTAAGGTCATCAGTCGCTAAGCCTACACACTACTTAACCTAAATTATCCTAAGGACGAACACACACACCCATGCCCGAGGGAGGACTCGAACCTCCGCCAGGATCAACCGAACAGTGGGAACTACGTGTTGTGACACTGAAGCACATGCAAAAGACTGAGGCAGCTGCTTTCCCACTCTGCAGTCAGTCTGCATTCCTCAGCTTCTACGTGGGGGAGTTGGAAAATAAGTTCCCCCTGTCGACTGTGGTCAGAGCTGTGTGTGAAAGGAAAAAAAAAAGATATGTCTTATGTTTAATGTCTCATTCTCTTATTTTTCTGCGTACCTTCCAAGTACATTGAGACTTTTGTCATACCGCTTTATAAGCTTCAAAAAGCCTTCGAGGAAAAAATCTGGGCGTTGCATACGGTAGAAGCGTTGAACGGCTTGTTTGACGTCAGCATTGCTGCCGAAGCGCCTACCGCCGAAAGTCTTCTTCAAAGCAGGAAACAGATGGAAGTCACTTGGTGCGAGACCCGGACTGTGAGGCGGATGGTATAGCTGCTCCCAACCAAGAGTTGCAATATGGTTTTGCGTTGGCGTCGCCGAGTGTGGTCTCGCATTGTCATCCAACAGCAGAACGCCAGACCTGAGAAGGCCAGGCCGCTTTTTCCGAATCACCTCTTTCAATTTCGATAGAGCGGCGCAGTACAGCGCAGCATTGATCGTTTCCTGGGACGCCAAAGCAGTTTTGCTGCTGGACATTCTGGAGAATGCAACCGTCAGCAGCACTTTACCTGCAGATGGAGTGCTTTTGAACTTCTGTTTCGGATTGTGACGGGGGATGAAACGTGGGTCCACCATTACACGCCCGAATCGAAGGCCGCATCCATGGGGTGGAAACATCCGTCATCACCTGACCGAAAGAAGGTCATTGTCAGATTCATGGTAACGCACGAGTTGTTACAGGCTCAACTCCATGCGTTGTTCCATGTGTGTCGGGATCAGTTGGCGGGGCACGCATCGTGCTGACACCTTCCTGCAACGAAGAATGTCGTGGTTGATGTGAGCTCGCTCGTGTCCGATTCCAAGTTCTGCCGCTACTCCATCGATGGTGATACGCCGGTTCGCTTTAATCATGTCATCCACCTTCCAGACATTTGCATCTGTAGTGACCGTGCGCCTCCGTCCAGGTCTCTGTATGTCCTGCACTTAGTGCGGAGATGCTGACGTCCATCACTGAATTGCTGGCACCGTTTGCCTCGACATCACGCCTGACCCATACGCCTCAACAAGGCGGTTATGAATTTCTGTGCCTGATACTCCACGTGCCCATTAATAGCGGATAACAGTTCTCACTTCCGCCTTTGACCGCGACTCCAAAACGCACCTTCTCTCCATAGATCCGGGTGAAGACTGCGCGGCTGGCCGCCGCTTTGCGCAGGCACTGCGACAGCGCCATCTGCTTGAACGCGGGCAACCTCTACCCAACGGTGTACCGGTGTCTTGCACGTTCGCGTTCACCTGCCGTGTCGTCTTTCGCTCATGTTACACAACACTGCCCACAGTCGACAGGAGGAACTTATTTTTATACGAGGGGGAGTTGGAAAATGTTCCCAAAAATTGTGGCTCTCAGAGACATTCGTGCTTTGTTACGCTGAGAGCGATGGACACAGTGGCAGTAGGAAAGACACAGAAAACTAGTACACACTGGAAGGTGGTAGACAATGGTTGTCGTGTAGAAAGAGCGAAGGCGACAAAGGTACTGTGAGGGAAAGAGAGGGACACCGTGCCAGTGGAATATAGATAACAGTACTACGAAAAGAGGGAAGGAGACAGTGCCAGGGGGAAAGGAGGAATAAAGAGAAGGACGTAGTGGAAGTGGGTGAGAACCAGTGATAATGAGAGAGAGAGTCTATGACAATGACAAGGAGGAAGAGAGGGACAATGGCAACGAAAAGAGACAGCAGCAGCGGGAAGGAACGAATGAGACAGCACCAGTAAGAGAGATGAAGGGGGAGACCGTGACAGTGGGAGGAGGCAGTACCACAAGGACAGAACGACGGAGACACAGGAGACAAAAGGACTACGACAGTGAGCTGGGTTGAATTAGTGAGTGAGAGTGGGCAGTTGGCAGTGGATGAGTGTGAGCGACTTGCAGATACAGACTAGTTGATATGAGCGAGTTACAGCCAGGGGAGCTTGTGGGAGTTACAGGTGAGATGCACTCTAAAAAGGGAGCCAAATATGCTAGCTTGAATTTTGTTTGGGAAGACATTTAAAAGTGTTGAGGAAGGTAGGAAGAGGCAGCTCGTTACCGTCTTTTGAGTCCGCGTCTTTTAAATAAAACAGGAAATAAACAGGAACATATTCGCGTTCTTTGTGCTCAGATAGGAGCATTTTTCCGCTGTAAGTTAACAATGTTACGTGCCTTTGTACTTGCTATCATCTGCAGATAAACTCGTTGCGACGACTCGAACCGAAACTCGCGCAACTCACCTTCTGTAGTGGCGCCTTCATCCATCACGGCATCTGTCGCGTTACCATAACGCTCGTAGCACCTAAAACAAGTTATTCACAAGTACGTACAGGGCTTAGGAGGACGACAGCGCGAAAATTACGAGAGGTAGAGAAAAATGAAAGACGCCAGTAGTACACAGTACATGCGGACAAAGTATCGCCAATTGAAATTTGGTACAATGCTATCTCGTGGTGTGCCGTTCGTCAAACTATCCGCTCCGTATTCTCTCAGTGAATTAATTCGCGCCTGCGGATGCGCAATTCAGTGAAGAGATTTCAGAATCGGAGGCGCAAAAGACACTGCGGCAGCAGCCCATCTGCATGCACCGATGCGTTCTTGTAGCTGCATAAATATGTGGCGTGTCACAAGTGCTGCCGATATTTTAGCAACTATAGTGTGAGTTCAAAACTTTGTAGCACGTCATTGCATTGAACCTCTCTCTTTTATCTAGTAGGTTTCGAAGTTCCCGTGCAATCGTCTTCAGAAGACCAGGAGGCACTTATGAAGGACAGCGTATAGCGAACAGTCCAGTTAGAACTCATAAAAGTGATTCATGACATTAAAAAATTGTGATTATTTCGGTTATTGCTTTTACAACTAATAATAATCTGTTCGAATGGGCAAAGGTTTATTCTCTCATTCTCTGCTCTCCTTGTATAAAATCAGAAACACGTTCGTAGACATCAGCCAACATTAGGACCAGACCCCTAATAGCCAGTATGCTGACCTTTCGTGTGTGCAGATGTGGTACCAACTCCTCGAGTGACCTGCCAAGACCTCACTCCTTCCATGCCACGACGCGTTGCCACTAGTATCCGTGCCAGTCACCTAATTCCTGCAAATTCCGGGGAGGGCGCCGATGAGCCCTGACGGGGTGTTCAATCACATCCCAGATATTTCGATTGGGTCAGATATGGCGAGTGGGGGCGGATGGGGAGGGCAGCACACCAAAGACAAGGCCAGGACTGTGATGCAGTGATTCGAGGAACACAGCGCCGACTTGGGACATACCACATTATGTTGTTGAAAAATGCCATTGCTGTCGGGAAACATGTTCGACATGAAGGGGTGTATGTCGCCTGCAACCAGTGTACGATACTCTTTGGCTGCCATGGTGACGTGAAAGAGCTTCACTGGACCCATCGATGCCCATGTGAATGTTCTGCATAACATAATCGAGCCACCATACGCTTGTCACTGTCCCACAGTACACGTGGCAAGGAGCTTTTCCCCTGGAAAACGATGGATTCGCGCCCTGCCATCTGCAAGATGAAGAAGGTACCGGGATTCACGAGACCGTACAACGCTCTGTCACTGCACCAACGTCCAGTGACGATGATCACGTGGCCATTTCAGCCGTAGTTACCACTGTTGTGATGTTAGCATTAACACACGTGTGGGTCGTCGGCTGTGGAGGCCATCGTTAGCAGTGTTCGGTGCACTGTGTGTACACACACACTTGTACTCTGTCCAGCATTAGAGTCTAACGTTAGTTCCGCCACAGTTCGCCGCCTGTCCTGCTTCATCAGTCTGTCCGTCGTGCGACATCTGACAATGTAATGAGGAGTGGCCGTCCAAACCCTCGATATCTGGACGCGGTTTCACCTCGGTTTCGTCACGTCTTGAAGACGCATTCAAGTCGTGCAGTTTTTGAAATGGTGACGCCGAGCCTCTGGGCCATCACAATCTGCCGTCGGTCAAATTCAGACAGAATGTGCTCCTTCCCCAATCTACACACGGACAGCACTCTCACCGATACTACATGCGCCGTGCACGTGTCTCAGTAGCAGCCATTTCTCGCCAGGGCCCCTATTCTGTATCGTTCATATCGATCGGTGTAGTTGTTTCGTTTCGGTAGTGACGTCATTTTCGGTTCTTTATCGAAATATCCTAGTCAGTGAGCTTCTGAGACCTGTTACCGAACGGTCCTCCCACCAATTTTACAACAATTGTACCGAGAGGTTTTCGATTTCGGTGTGGCTCTGTCGATCGGTGAGCTGTGATTTATGTACACCTATAATTTGTTACTTAATCACTAAATCACAAAACCCCTAAATATGTTTAGTGTTACTTTCCAATTGGATGCGTCCTCTGGTCATTCTTCAGTGAGTTCATAATAGACTATTCTATTTTGTTATATGGTTAGGTTAGGTTGTTAGTGTGAATGATTACATCCAAACAGAAAACGTTTTAGGTCAATATTCTCACAAAATACGTGTTATTTTAATGCAAATAAGAGTTTAAAGATGATTAAAATAGCAAGACATCGGCTCTGCTTACGTATATTACATGAGTGTGAACTGACGTTACTAGTGACTTTGTGTACTTTTTCCCACAAATGGTTTAGTTAGTAACTATCGAAACGTGTTTACAACTTTCAAATAACAATGGAAAGCAATTACGTGAATCCTGATGTTGGAAACCTTCCAAACTATTACGCATTTCTGACTTACGCAGCATCGTTTGGCAACGAAGTCAGCCTACGTTCCTCCGCAATAGTACAAAAATTCAGCCGTGTGTAGTTGTTGTGTCACATCTGGCTACGCTAAACAACTAGAGATGATACTTGCAAAATACTGCTCCGCATCAGGTGCGAGGGTAAATGAAAATAAAAGTAAATTTCTATGTACAAAGCGGCTTGCTAACCTGCGCATTGAGTGGGCGAACCATGTTAATGAACACAAAGCTCTTGGAATGGGATCGACAATGTCCCTTTTAAAAATGTTAGCAATAAATTGGCGGAAGGTGGCAAGAAAAATCAAGGGAGCTTTGATTGAAAACTGTCAACGAAGCATAGACCAGTTCTAGAGAATACTGTTTATCAACACCTATATTTTATCTAAGGCCTAATACATAGCACAGGTTGTCCCCATTTCATCAATGGTGGCGAAGACGATCATGTCCACCATAGCAAAGTTCTTGTGGGAAGGGGAATTGTTTCGAGTGCCGGTGAAGACAGCAGTTTTGGTTCCAAGCAATGGAGGAATGGGTCTAACCGACATCAAGTCTAAAGCGATGGCATTGTATGCCAAACGAACATGGAGCATAATGTGTAATGATCCAGGGTGCATTACAGCAAACTATACGATATTGTCAGGCCAGAAAGTGTAGAGCTGCCGATAAATGTACAAAAAATAATACTCCCTAATGTGTTTCAGCTTAAAACTTATCTTGAACTAAGTTATCTCAGCAAAAAGCTTTTAAACTCCAAAAACGTTACCGCAAAGGCGATTTTAGCTGAAAGACGGAAACATGAAAGGAACAATAACATAAAAACCAAATATGCTGGAATAGCATGGAATGTGGTCTGGAAAAACGGCAGTAGTGATTTTCTCTCGTCTGACGTGAGAACAGCGTGGTACAAGGTAGTCAGTAACATCATCAGCACTAATGAGCGCCTCTTTGCATTTGCTGCGGAGGTCAGTGTCACTTAAACCGATGGCAACCTCGTTGATAGTGTGCCTCACCGTTACACTTCTGGAGATCGGATTATCAACTGGAGGCGGACCAGGGAGAAAATTGCTCAAATAACAAGAACTTCAGCAAACAATGGACCGACTAACATTTTCTTCAGACCAGAGGAAAGTTACTACCCTCAGCCAAAAAAATAACGCAGTGATTTGGTTAATGGGCAAATATACAAGTTGTATTCAATATGTTCATTGCTCCCAATATTGTTATAAACATAAGATGTATATGGAAAATGAATTCGAGAAAATACTTAAATATCAGAATCACAATAAGAAATGTGGTAACATGCTCCGAATTGTCTACTAGGAATCCAGTTCCTAACCTATACCCATTCTGTTGAAGAGAGTGAATAGGTTGGGTCACGTTCCCGACCCTAACCTCACCTGCAAGTCACACATGAAAAATAAATCAGTAGTGCAGCAGATACAAGAAAATGGCGACAAACATCTGGTGTTTGATATAAAGGAAGATCTTGAACTCCCTATGGATGCGTTTAGAAGGCTGGAAGTGACAAAAATAACAAGGCAGTGAAAGTTTTTGCGATGTCACTGTTCGGGACTGCTCTTCTGTCCACGTAATTTACCCTGGAAGGAACACACGTCAAGGATTCACTGAATGATTAATTTGGGTCTGGGAAATGATGGTGATGTACATTTTCTTCTTCTGCAGCCGGTTCAATTTACCACCTTAACTGTCACCTTTAGCAGTAGTGCTGCCGGACTACCACCAGCTGAAGACTCATAAATTACAGCATTCAAAGAATGACTGAAATGACATAAATAAGGTGACAGATAAATGCATTGTAGCCACTCTTGTTACTGTTTTTGGTGAATTAAAAAAACGGGTGGTTAGCGCGCGAAATTCCTATACGTAAGGAGACGGTTTCTAGCATTTATGGATGCAAAAAATTTTATTTTTCCTCTTGATATATGCAACATGTTCTGAGACATTGTTATTCGTGTAAGTTAAGGTTTTTCTGCAATAGTACTTACATGTAATAGCGCATCTCCTCCTTATTAATGATTTCGTGATATTTGTGTATTTAAAATACGAAATATGAAATTTTTGGAGATGAAATTGCTGTGAGTGGAACAACCGACAGTGACCTTTATATTTTTTCTTGTCAGAAATAATTCAACATTTTTTTCCGAATTTGTAGTGATTTCCGAGTATGTGGTTAGACAGGAATCTAAGAGCACAACTTAAGCACGGTTATGAAGATTACTGCTGCTGGTTACATTCCCAGTAACTTTTCACAAGCCTTTGTCTACTGTTGTTGAGGATTCGATCGCAGATAGAGATGAAAGATCTCCGCCGTAATGTTTTTAGACTGTATAACATGCATCTCATGAATGAAAATGTTTTGTATATGGTGCTAAACTTAGACGAACTGCAGGAGCTCTCGAGAACGCGTTTTGTCAATTTTATTTTTAAGACGGAAATCGTTGACATATCATATAGGGAAATGGGTTACTTAGAATGTGGTTATAACTCGCCCTTAGAGATCCAAATCATTGTTTATCTTCTTATTCTTCTAGCACAGGCTATAAATATTGGCAAAAGGTGTTCAATGATAAGTGCCTCTCCATACCCAGGGTTGCTGTTTTTGTTTCAAATGACATACCCATAAACGACTATCACAATAGGAATCGTTAACAATCTTTCAGTGTCACTGAACTGTGAACCTACTAATCTCATTTTCGTCCGACGTTTCCGCTGGTATTTTATCAATACTCTGTACTGCGAAAAGGCAAGTTCGCTACTGCGAACAACAGCGCCGATGTGCGGCCGCTTGCTTTTCATTGGCTTGCGTTACGCGAACCGACAACAGCGCTTCGGTTCTCTAGACCCGAACGGTATCGCTACCGAAATGCATACTGAATAATGATGGGAGTCTAATTCGAGTACTTGACCGTTCGGTGCTCTTGAGTACCGAAACGATCGGCACAGTGGCAAAAAGATACAGAATAGGGCCACAGATATCGCATCTCCTGGACGGGTTTATGTCGGCAGTAGGTCGGTGGTCGTAATATTACAGTTGATCTGGCTATACGGCAGGTGAAAACTGGGCTTGACCAATTGCAGAGCGACTGGCCTGGAAGACACCACTTTTGCCACTCGGTATTCAGTGTGCGTGGCGAGGGCTGACGGTGTGAGCGGCAGGCTACTCCGGTACGGGGGGGGGGGGGGGGGGGGGGGGGGGCAGCGGCAGCGTCGCGGCGTTAAACGGCGCCGCCAAGCCCGCCGTCACGCCGTGTTTGTCTGCGGGCGCGCGCGTCGAGTCCCGGTGCCCGCCTGTCGCTGTGGCTGTGTGCGGGGCACGTAGCGGTGCGGCTGGCCCACTTGCTGCCCTCCCGCTGCAGCTGGAACTGGAACTGGGACTGAAACGCACTGTCCGCAAGCCTCTGAACGCCCCACATAGCGGTGACCACGAAATCGCGTATCTGCTACACTACTGGCCACTGAAATTGCCACGCCACGAAGATGACGTGCTACAGGCGCGAAATTTAACCGACAGGAAGAAGATGCTGTGATATGCAAATGGTTAGTTTTTCAGAGCAATCACGCGAGGTTGGCGCCGGTGGCGACACCCACAACGTCCTGTCATACACAAACAGCAGTTGACCGGTGAAACGTTGTTGTGATGCCTCGTGTAAGGGTTGGGTTGGGGTGTTTGGGGGAAGAGACCAGACAGCGAGGTCATCGGTCTCATCGGATTAGGGAAGGACGGGGAAGGAAAGCGGCCGTGCCCTTTCAAAGGTACCATCCCGGAATTTGCCTGGTGCGATTTAGGGAAATCATGGAAAACCTAAATCAGGATGGGCGGACGCGGGATTGAACCGTCGTCCTCCCGTATGCGAGTCCAGTGTGCTATCCACTGCGCCACCTCGCTCGGACCTCGTGTAAGGAGGAGGAATGCGTACCATCACGTTTCCGACTTTGATAAAGGTCGGATTGTAGCCTATCGCGATTGCGGTTTATCGTATCGCGACATTGGATCTCGACCAACGCGAGCAGCAATGACTGTTCGCAGAATATGGAATCGGTTGCTTCAGGAGGGTAATACGGAAAGACGTGCTGGATCCCAATGGCCTCGTATCACTAGCAATCGAGATGACAGACATCATATCCGCCTGGCTGTAAGAGATCGTGCAGCCACGTCTCGACCCCTGAGTCAACAGATGGGGACGTTTGCAAGACAACAACCATCTGCACGAACAGTTCGACGACGTTTACACCAGCATGGAGTATCACCTCGGAGACCATGGCTACAGTTACCCTTGAAGCTGCATCGCAGACCAGAGCGCCTGCGATGATGACGTTTTGCCATTCGCAGACCCAGGTTCGTCGTTGAGTACATTTTTCCGGATGAATCCAGGCTCAGTTTACAGCATCATCACAGTCGCATCCGTATTTAGCGACATCCCGGTGAACGCACATTGGAAGCGTGTATCTGTCATCGCGATACTGGCGTATTACCCGGCGTGATGGTATGGGGTGCTATTGGTTACACGTCACGGTCACCTCTAGTTCGCACTGGCGGCACTTAGAGCCACGGGTCGTAACACATCTGAAATGTAACGTCCACTGTTCAACCTTTCATTAAATCCCTGCGAAGCCCTACATTTCAGCAGGATAACGCACGACCGCATGTTGCAGGTCCCGTACGGGCCTTTCTGGATACAGAAAATGTTCCAATGCTGCCCTGGCCAGCACATTCTCCAGATCTCTCACCAATTGAAAACGTCTGTTCATTGGTCGCCGAGCCACTGGCTCGTCACAATACGCGAGTCACTACTCTTGATCAACTGTGGTATCTTGTTGAAGCTGTGGGCAGCTGTACCTCTACACGCCATCGAAGCTCTGCTGGACTCAATGCCCAGGAGTACCAAGGCCGTTATTGCGGCCAGAGGTGGTTGTTATGGGTACTGATTTCTCAGGATCTATGCATCCAAATTGCGTGAAAATGTAATCACATGTCAGTTCTAGTATAATATATTTGCCCAATGAATACCCATTTATCATCTGCATTTCTTTTTTATTTAGCAATTTTAATGGCCAGTAGTGTATAAATCGCAGTGATTAAGAAGTCACAGTTACACAATAAAATTTTTAAAGAAACTGGCTGCGAGTTCAGCCACAACTAAGAGTCGCAAGTGGCAATTAACATTCAGCTGTTGACCGAATTTCGTATTTATTCCTGTGAACCGTGGCCGAATTTCGTACTTGTTCTTGTTAACCTTTTGTCTGCTACTTTAGCTGCGATTTCAGTGATCAGTCTAAAGGCCTAGTTAACATTCAACGCCATGTGCCATCTGACAGCGTAAGTTCGTACTACCGTTTTTCTTAGTGACACGCGATCGAGTCCAACTGCGTTTTCTGTGACAAATTGTAACTAGATGTCGCAAGTAGTAACCAAAAACCGTAGTTAACATCAGATGCCGTACGCCAACTGTTGTTCAACCTCCGTACCTCTTTCTAAGAACCGTGTATGTCACGATATTCATCTATTACATGCTTACTCCGTTGTCAGGCCACGAGTGGCCTACCGGGACCATCCGGCCGCCGTGTCATCCTCAGTGAAAGATGCGAATAGGAGGGGCGTAGGGTCAGCACACGGCTCTCCCGGTCGTTTGATGGTATTCTTGACCGAAGCCGCTACTATTCGGTCGAGTAGCTCCTCAATTGGCATCACGAGCCTGAGTGCACCGCGAAAAATGGCAAGAGCGCATGGCGGCCCGAATGATCACCCATCCATGTGCCGACCACGCCCGACAGCGCTTAACTTCGGTGATTTCACGGGAACCGGTATTACATGCTTACGGTCGACGAAATGAACCGAGATGTTATTGAGCATTGGTGCAACCGAGGAATGTGAAGACCAAATAAAGGTTGTGCCAACAGACAGATCTATAGCGTAGACTGGAATTTTCGTGACTTATTTAAACACACTCCTCACGATGAAACCTAATGGAAATGGAAATGAAGTCTGATGCTGCTTAACAGAGCGTAGGGAAAATATGCTGGAGACCCGCAAGGACTCGGCAAGGTCCTGGTGGAGGTGGTTTGCCGCTGCCTTCCTCCGACCGTAATGGGGATAAACAATGATGATGAAGACGACACAGCAACAGCCAGTCATCTCTGGGCAGGTGAAAATCCCTGTCCGTGCCGGGAACCGAACCCCGAGACCCCGTGCTCGAGATACCACGAGCGGCGGACATAAAAGCCAATACTGTAGGGTAATTTCAGAAAACAGATATGCATGTTACACACATTTATCGTACATAAATTTCTAGAACTGCAATCTGATGTCTACTATGTAACTTTTACCAAACTGTATCAACAAGATGGAAATTTTTTACGACAGTACCACACGAAGTTAAACATTTGTCAGAATTTTCATATATTCCATTAATATTACTGTTATCACGTGGATTAGACCCTATTGATCACGCAAACCTTCTTGATTCTTTTTCCTTTTTTTTCCACACAGCTCTCATTTGTTTCTGCGGGGCTCTCGTCCTTTCCTCTGTCCATTTTGTTCCTGCTTTCTTCGAAGTTTCGTTCTCTGCCTTAACTTCACATCTGTCAACTTTCTGCTTAAATACTTTTCTGTTCAAAAGATCTGAATAGTTTATATGACCTTTTTGTAGGTCCTTTTTGACTTCTTGTATCCAAGCATAACGCAAAGCTTCTTCATTTTTTCCATTTTTTCCACACTTCTCTAATTTTTCCTCTGTCCATTTTGTTCCTTCTATGTATTTAATAATTTTGTGCGTAAGTCTTGTTCTGGGAAGCCTAGAGAAGTGACCATTAAATTTTAATAGCCTTCTTCTAATGACTACAATCTCGTCAAACAGCTGAGAAATTGTCCAGCCTAGCAGCAGTCTATAGCCCTCTTCTGTTGTCTTTGTGATGATTTTGCGTTCTTCCTTTAATAAGTTTTGTAGGTCACCTTTTATGTGGACTGTCAAAGTTCCACTGGCACGCAGGACATCTGGTTTCAATACTGTATTATAGTGCCTAATTTTAGTGTTTTTGGACAACCTTTTTTTTATTGTACACCTTGTAGGTTCTTCCATAGGGTCTCTTTACTTTTTGGAGATAAATCTACGGGGCGAGAGAAAATACCACAAAACATTCAAGGACTTCACCTAATTATTTAAAATATGGGACACTATTAATATGATCGTATTTTGTAGTCATGTTTTGGGGTCTGTTGTTGTGGCGATGAACACAGACCTTAGGAAAGATATTTGCAGACCAGCTTTCTCTGCACATTCTCTAAGGGTTTAAGCCTGTTCGAATGCTGTTCTCTCATCACACGCTAGTAAGGGTAAGTCGTCAGCGAAAGCTAAACGTGAAATTCTTATGTCAACCTTGACTCGCCCAACCTGTATAGGTTTCCAGCAGTTTTTATTCTTCGGTTCCTTTTCCCATTCGTAGATGACCTTGTCCAGCTCAAAGTTGAGTAGGAAAGGAGATTGACCGATATTACCTCCAAGATGAAATTTATGGGCGAATTATCTGAGCACTTCCTGATCAAAACTGGCGTGATGGTCTAAGTTTCTTTGATGAGGTTAAGGATTTTGAATCTAACCGTTGTTCTTCAAGGCTATCAAAAAGTGCTTGTCGGTCTACTGATTGCATTAATACTATTCCCATTATCAACTTTTCCCTATAAGATCGGTACTTTCCACTGTTTGCACTTGTACATCATTAACATTATAACAAACAACCTTCCAACCTAAGCTAGATCTTGGACCACGTTACATGTCAGTCTGTCATCACAAGCGACATCCAAGGTGGGAGGAATGAACGGATCAGTATCACACTCTAGTAAGTCTTTATCACTATATACAAGGCGTTGTCATTATGTGATTTGAAAGGGATGATACATGTGAACCACATGGTGAGAGAATTTTGGGATATGGGGGTGAAAATGGAAATTTCATAATTCAAGACACACTGTACCAATACATTTTGCACACTTTGCTCTATTACGCTGCGAATTCTTCCAGAGTCGTTCTGAATATTCACGATTATCTCTTCTAGATGTGTTTGGGTACAGAGAACAGTCAGTAATCGAAATGGGAACTGCATCTGCAAAATCACGAGCATTATTAACCTTTTATAGTGCTACTAATTACTAGCAATACAATTCACATAATACAATTGCTAATACTTCTGGTAATGAAAGCAGCTTAGTGACGGTGGAGGGAGGGGGGAGGGTGTTAGGGACATCGTTTATGTACAAAGAGTGAAACCTATGTTCATTCACAAACTGAGAAACTAACCAACTTCTGCCGGCAACTCTTCCTTTTATGCTGTCAGTCATATTGTGAATTATCGCTATGCTGAGTGACTGACAATATGGTTCACATACTTGTCAGCGTAACAACGTGGTTGGACTCCGTATGCTAAACATGAACTCTTATGTACTGTGTGGTAATTTGTGTTATTGATAGTGTGATGCTGAGAATCATATTTCCACACTTGTTCCATTTGTATAAAACTAAAGCCAAAGGAAGAACGTACGTAAAACATACTTAATACTGACTGTTTTGTTGAGATGAAATTTTATCTGAAGGCAGGCTTATCTTTCGTATATCGTGTAACAACTGAGGAAAAATGGTTGGAAATATTAATAATACCAATTCACGTAACTTTTTGTCAGTTGGGTTATTCAAACGTTACATTAGGACCTATACTGACGGGAACATAGTCGCATGTAAGAAGTGAACAGTATCAGTGCAACCGATAACTAATGACAGTATACGTCGGACCCGCGTGTCGCCACTAACGGACCGCGGCCGATTTAAATGCTACCACCTACCAAGTGTGGTTAGGGTCTGGCAGTGAAACCAAAGTCAACGTAGACGTTCCACTATCAGTGATTGCAGACCGAGTGCCGCCACACGACAGGTCTAGAGAGACTCCCTAGCGCTCGCCCCAGTTGTACAGCCGACTTTGCAAATGATAGCCTATGTAGTCAGTGAACCATCGCTAGCAGAGACGACAGTTTAGCATAGCCTACAGTTACGTCATTTGCCACGACATAGCAAGGCGCCATATTCTTCAAGAATGTATTCTGAACTGATAATATTGTGAATCATGTACCGTCATGAGCGACGTTCATCATTGATACTTAACTTCAATCCATTAAACTAATTACGTCCGCTTTCTGAATTCGAATTCCTTGTCATGTTCCAGACGTCACGTCAGTATAGTTATTCCCTCCTCACGCCAGCCTGCTTGAGTTAAAACGCGTGCTTTTCGGCCTCCTCTAGTAACACGGTGTTGGCTATTTTGCCAACTCAATAGTGACAAATTGCAAAAGTCGCAGAAATAGCGGAGGGATACAAGTTATAAATTCGTTAACTGCGATAAATCGCAGTTAAGAGTCGCGCTTACCAAAAAGTAGAATTCACAGAAATCGCTGATATCGGAAAATCGCAGTTGATCCCATCCCTAGCTCTACACCGACCGGGCTGAGGGTGGAGTCCATGTCTGCGGCCAGACGAGTGGGGGCCGCGGAGGCAGTGACTGGTGGGGGGATCCCAAACCCCAGTAGAGCACCAAACACTTCGTTAAAAAACGCGTGTTTCTCAGAGCGCTGCTTTGTTCCACGCGCTTGTCGGACGAAGACTGTCAAAGCAACCGTCAATCCGAATTGCTCTCAAAGACAATGGTTTCTGTTTCGTAAAGAATAGCGTAAACGGTGAGAGACGAGTTTTTTACTGGACTTCCGAGATGCCGGACCGTGGACATATCGATGTTTCGTCTCGCAATGAGAGCGAAAGAGAATTTATGTTACAGTTCATCTCATTGTATGGTTAGGTTCCAGAAAAAAATAAAATACAATAAAAATAAACTAACATGAAAGGAGCATCTGGACGACAATAAAAGATACAAGTAATTACGAAAACGGTAGAGATGTTAGTACCTTCACATCCCAATGTAACAGTTCTTTTCTTGACGTCTTTCTCTGTCTACTCGTTTTACATAACCAGGAATGGAACAGAATAAGGAAATCGATGTTTCTAGATTCTTTCACAGACCAACGAATTCTAACGAGTTATTAAAATTTTGACTGTCAAATTGGAGAAAGATAAGGGAATCATTAGCTTTTATGCACAATATTCTCTTCAACCCCCGCATGAACCATGGACCTTGTCATTGGTGGGAAGGCTTGCGTACCTCAGCGATACAGATAGCCGTACCGTAGGTGCAACCACAACGGAGGGGTGTCTGTTGAGCGGCCAGACAAACGTGTGGTTCCTGAAGAGGGGCAGCAGCCTTTTCAGTAGTTGCGGGGGCAACAGTCTGGATGATTGACTGATCTGACCTTGTAAAAATAACCAAAACGGCCTTGCTGTGATGGTACTGCGAACGGCTGAAAGAAAGGGGAAACTACGGCCATAATTTTTCCCGAGGGCATGCAGCTTTACTGTATGGTTAAATGATGATGGCGTCCTCTTGGATAAAATATTCCGGAGGTAAAATAGTCCCCCATTCGGATCTCCGGGCGGGGACTACGAGGAAGAAAACTGGCGTTCTACGGATCGGGGCGTGGAATGTCAGATCACTTAATCGGGCAGGTAGGTTAGAAAATTTTAAAAGGGAAATGGATAGGTTAAAGTTTGATTTTGTATTCACCTGATCAGAAGTCTTGTTCCTCCTGCCACCGAACTTCACTAATTCCCAGTATATCTAATAGGAGTAAAACAGGAGTAGGTTAGATAATGAATTAAAACATAGGAGCGCGTTTAAGTTACTACGAACAGTATAGCGAATGCATTATTGTAGCCAAGATAGATACGTCTCTGTGGTTCAAATGGCTCTGAGCACTATGGGACTCAACTGCTGTGGTCATTAATCCCCTAGAACTTAGAACTACTTAAACCTAACTAACCTAAGGACATTACACACATCCATGCCCGAGGCAGGATTCGAACCTGCGACCGTAGCAGTCGCACGGTTCCGGACTGCGCGCCTAGAACCGCGAGACCACCGCGGCCGGCAGAGATAGACACGAATCCCATGCCTACCACAGTAGTACAAGTTTATATGCCAACTAGCTCTGCAGACACCGAAGAGATTGAAGAAATGTATAATGAGATAAAAGAAATTATTCAGTTAGTGAAGGGTGACGAAAATTTAATAGTCATGGCTGACTGGAATTCGATAGTAGGAAAAGAAAGAGAAGGAAACGTAGTAGGTGAATATGGAATGGAGGTAAGAAATGAAAGAGGAAGCCGCCTGGTAGAATTTTGCACAGAGCATAACTTAATCATAGCTAACACTTTTATACATGGAAGAGGCTTGGAGATGCTGGAAGGTTTCAGACAAATTGTATAATGGTAAGAAAGAGATTTAGGAAGCAGGTTCTAAACTGTAAGACATCTCCGGGGGCAGATGTGGACTCTTAATCTACAGTTCATAACCAATAGATTGTGGTCAAACTGAAGAAACCGCAAAACGGTAGAAATTTCAGGACATGGGACCTGGTTAAACTGACAGAACCATAGGTTGTAGAGAGTTCCATGGAGAGGATTAGGGAACGAATGACAGGAATGGGGGAAAGAAATGCAGTAGAAGAAGAATGGGTAGCTTTGAGGGATGAAGTAGTGAGGGCAGCAGGGGATCAAGTACGTAAAAAGACAAGGGCTAGTAGAAATTTAATTAATGAAAGGAGAAAATACAAAAATGCAGTAAATGAAGCAGGCAAAAAGGAATACAAACCTCTCAAAAATGGCTAAGCAGGGATGGTGAGAGGACAAATGTAAGGATGCAGAGGCTTATCTCACGAGGAGTAAGATAGATACTGCCTAGAGGAAAATTAAAGAGACCTTTGGAGAAAAGAGAACCACTTGTATGAATATCAAGAACTCAGATGGAAACCCAGTTCTAAGCACAGAAGGGAAAGCAGAAAGGTGGAAGGAGTATATAGAGGATCTATACAAGGGCGATGAGGACAGTATTATGGAAATGGAAGAGGATGTAGATGAGGACGAAATGGGAGATACGACACTGCGTGAAGAGTTTGACAGAGCACTGAAAGACCTGAAACGAAATAAGGCCCTGGGAGTGGACGACATTCCATTAGAACTACTGACAGCCTTGGGAGAGCCAGTCCTCTACCATCTGGTGAGCAAGATGTACGAGAAAGGCGAAATACCCTCAGACTTCAAGAAGAATATAGTAATTCCAATTCCAAAGAAATCAGGTGTTCACAGTTGTGAAAAATTACCGAACTATCTATTTAATAAGCCACGGCTGCAAAATACTACCGAGAATTCTTTACAGACGAATAAAAAAACTGATAGAAGCCGACCTCAGGCAAGATCAGTTTGGATCCCGGAGAAATGTTGGAACTCGTGAGGCAATACTGACCTTACGACTTATCTTAGTATTCCAGTCAACATTGTCAAAAGCTTTCTCTATTTTCTAAGTCTACAAATGCTAGAAACGTAGGTTTGCCTTTCCTTAATCTCTCTTTCAAATTCTGAAGGTGGCAGGGGTAAAATACAAGGAGCGAAAGGCTATTTAGAATTTGTACAGAGACCAGATGGCAGTTATAAGAGTCGAGTGGTATGAAAGGGAAGCAGTGGTTGGGAAGGGAGTGAGACAGGGTTGTAGCCTCTCCCCGATGTTATTCAATCTGTATATTGAGCAAGCAGTAAAGGAAAAAAAAAAAGGAAAATTTGAAGTAGGTATTAAAATCCAGGGAGAAGAAAAGCTTTGCTGTCTCTGACAGAATTACAATGTCATCGGCGAACCTCAAAGGACTTGGAAGAGCAGTTGTACGGAATAGACATTGTCTTGAACGGAGGATATAATTTGATCATCAACAAAAGCAAAACGAGAATAATGGAATGCAGTCGAATTACGTCGTGTGATGCTGAGGGAATTGAGAAACATTTTTCTCCCCGAATACAAAAACTCATTTCCTAATCCATCTCCAGCTTTAAAGCATGATGGTCGAAAAAGAGAGGATATAAATTGTAGACTATCAATGGCAAGGAAAGCATTTCTGAAAGAGAGAAATTTGTTAACATCGAGTAAAGATTTAAGTGTCAGGAAGTCGTTTCTGAAAGTATTTGTATGGAGTGTAGCCATATATGGAATTGAAACATGGACGATAAATAGTTCGGACAAGAAGAGAACAGAAGCTTTTGAAATGTGGTACTACAGAAGAATGCTGAAGATTAGATGGGTAGATCACATAACTAATGAGGAGGTATTGAATAGAATTGAGGAGAAGAGAAGTTTGTGGCACAACTTCACTAGGAGAAGGAATCGGTTGGTAGGACATGTTCTGAGGCACCAAGGGATCACCAATTTAGTAAAAATGGCTCTGAGCACTATGGGACTTAACGTCTGAGGTCATCAGTTCCCTAGAACTTAGAACTACTTAAACCTAAGTAACCTAAGGACATCACACACATCCATGCCCGAGGCAGGATTCGAACCTGCGACCGTAGCGGTCACGCGGTTCCAAACTGATGCATTTAGAACCGGACGGCCTCATCGGTCGGCTCACCAATTTAGTATTGAAGGTCAGTGTGGAGGGTAAAAATCGTAGAGGGAGACCAAGACATGAATAGATTAAGCAGATTCCGAAGGATGTAGGTTGCAGTAGTTACTCGGAGATGTAGCTTGCACAGGTTAGAGGAGCATGGAGAGCTGCATCAAACCCGTCTCTGGACTGAAGACCACAACAACAACAACATTCTCTTTAACAGATTTTCATAGCTACATTTGTCTCTCAATTGCAACAGTTGTTTTTTTCGCTCACAGTGTGAAAGTCAATGTAAGAAATGTGTGTCCCTTCGCGACCCGACAGCTACAGAATGCGAGAGCTGCTACAAAAGTGAGATAAGTTTCACAAACATGGTTCGCATTTCTGCACGCTTGTGTGACAAACCCCCTTTTTGTTTTCGTTTTGTAGGGTTCCGACCTGTGGATCCTTGCTGTCATCTACGTAACATTTCGTACATCTAGCAGAAAATGAGACTAACGGGGCAAATCATGTACCATGGAGGCTTTAAAAGCCTCGGTACGCATGGGTATTTAATGGACTCAAGTTTTAGAGTTACAAAAGTTGGGTCATAAGTAAATTGTTATAAACGGTGGATTACAATGATCCTTATACATAAGTACTGGGCAACATACATCGTTAAAAAAAGAGGAAAACGTTACTTACAATTTACAGTTTAATAATAACACAATTGATAGTATTACAAAACATTGTTCACGAACGATATGCCCGAGCGAAGTGGTGCAGTGGTTAGGCCACTGGACTCGCACATTCGGGAGGACGACGGTTTAAACCCGCATCCGGCCGTCCTGATTTAGGTTTTCCGTGATTCCCCAAAATCACTTCAGGCAAACGCCGGGATGGTTCCTTTGAAAGGTGGCGGCGGACTTCGTTCCCCATCTTTCCTTAATCCGATAGGACTGATGACCTCGCTGTTTGGTCCCCTCCCACAAATCAGCCAATCAACCAAATGACATGTGACTGGAAACATACGGTATACATCGCTCTGAAATATTCATGTACGTCAGATACTGCTACCTTGTTGCTAATGCAGACTGTGACTGTTTATTGTGAACGTATGTTCTCAATAACTTGCACAAATGTAAACGTACCAGACGAATGAGTGTAATCTTCTATCTCAGACTTCCTTTCTCAACCAAAACAGATATGTATTGTTTATTTGTAAGTCAATATGAATCGTTGCACATAATTGTTTGTTAATACACGTGTATTACTGCATGAATGGCCATACAGGTATTAAAACTTTGAAATGTCCAACAGTCCCCAATATCTGTATTTCTTGGAGTCGATTGATCAGTTTTCTATTTTAAGAGACTCACACAACTGGTTTCGCAGATTTTAAGTTGCATCTTCTGGCGTACATTTGTACAGAAATTTTCAGAAATTAACGCTTTGAAAATATCGAAAGTAACTTCATGGCCCCATTACCAAAGCACTGAGTGAACAGATTATAATAAGGGAAAAATATTTTACTCATCTGATTAAGAAATTAGGTGTGGGCCACATACTCCCCTCAAAGAACGGGGCCATTCGTATGTAATGAAAAAGATTTGTAATCTTTCATAACCTCCCCCCCTCCCCCCAACGGTATCCTTACCTATTCGTGGTGATGGGGCTTGCGTGGTCAAATGATCCTGAGAGCTAAGCCGGTAGGGCCGCCCAAGCCGGGCAGGTCGAAGGTAATGATCCAGACTAAATGGGATACTGGTCCTCCAGGTTGGGGGTCGGGCGTGGGACTAACAACCTCACCTCGTAAAACCAGTCATGCTACGAAAGCTAGAGACAAGCCTCAGTTCGTTGTACTGGGTGCCTGTTCTGTATCTGAGCGTAGGAAAGGACTACGATTTGGAACATGGAATGTACAATCTCTGTACAAACCCGGGGCGGCAATGCCTTAGATAGAGAATTGAAAAAGCGAAAAATGTCGTTGGTTGCCCTGCAGGAAATTCGGTGAGAAGGTACAGGGACAATAGACGCAGAAAATTACACATTATTCTAGGAGGAAGCAGTCAAGCACAGTTTTGGAACTGATTTCTTTGTTAACAAAGACATTGTACCAATGGTAAAGAATTTTACGGCAGTGAACCCAAGAATCTCAGTTCTAGCTTTATCAGTGAAAAATCACCAACTTACCTTTGTGAAATGTCATGCACCAATAGAGGAAAGTGAAGATCAAGTAAAGGATATGTCCTATGCAGAGCTGGAAGATGTCATGGATTCCATCACTAAAAACGGAAGTGAAATCACCGACGAGAATTCTACAGCTAAGACTGGAAAGGAGACCAGCTTTACTCCCACAATAGGCCGTCACAGCCTGCATGAAAATAGCAACGAGAACGGAATAAGGCTTATTAGCTTTGCTTCGTCCAAGGGCATGTTTATCAGTAGCACTAACTTCCCACATAGACAGTTGCACAAAGGAACATGGGTATCCCCAGGTGGGAAAAACAGTCAACCAAATACACCACATAGCAATTAACGCAGAAGCCAGGAATTGGATTATGGATGTAAGAAATTCCCGTGGGGCTGTGTGTGGTTCCGACCTTCTCCTGGATAAAAGTCAACTCAGAGTCACTCTGTTTAGTTCATTTCTTTGGTTTGGTTTCAGAGTGGCATGTTTAGAAATGGAAAAAGTAGGACAGCAAGAAACCAGAAATGAACTTCAAGTTGAGATCGGAATCATTTTACAGTACTGCCGGAAACAGAGGACTCAGATGTAAATCAGCAATGGGAAGAAATTAGAAATGTGGTTACGCAGGCTGCAGGAGCAGTCACTGGAAAAAAGAGTCACGAGGAAGAAGGAATGGTTGAATGAGGTCTGTGAAGAGGCGGTCAACAGGAGAAGAGAAGCCCGTAACAAGTGGTTACAGTCGACAACTGATCAGAGCAGTAAGGCAGAATTTGACAGAGCCCGAAAAGAAACACAAGCGGTATTGCGGAGAGAAAAGGGGAAGTTCGTGAGCGGGGTTATTACAGAAGCAGAAGAAGATTTCTGCAGAACATGTGCAAAAAGGTCAACTAACTGAGAAAGACGTGCGTATAAACCTGCTGATAAATTCGTAAAAAAATGCCAAAGGACAAATGAATATCAAATTGTAAAGAGATGGGAAGAATATTTCAGTGATTTGTTGAATTGTGAAGACCCAACGACACTTTTTACTGGTCCCGGCGGAGGTCCGAGTCCTTCCTCATGCATGGGTGTGTGTGTTTGTCCTTAGTATAATTTAGGTTAAGTAGTGTGTAACCTTAGGGACTGATGACCTTAGCAGTTAAGGTCCCATAAGATTTCACACACATTTGATTTGAACACTCTTTAACTTACCCCTACCACAGACAGCAGACCCTGAATACTTATCACCAACTGTAGAAGAGATCAAGAAGCAAATAAAACGGCTTAAAAAGGACTGAATACATCTTCTCCTGGGATTCTCACCCTCCATTGAATTATTTCAGCATGGATGCCATTGTCACAAGGTTCCACAAATTAACAGAGATCATTTGGAAGACTGAAAACATTCAAGAAGTCTTGAGGAATGCACTAATCTGTCCCATCCACAAGAAAAATGACTGAATGGCATGTGAAAACTACCGTGGTACATCTCTGCTCATTTGTTATCAGATGTTAGTTCTTCTAGATCGAATCCAACCGTTGGCAAACACCGTTATTGGAGAATATCAAGAAGGGTTTCGTCACGAGAGATCTACTATCGACCAAATCTATGTCCTACGCCAGATCGTAGAAGAAAGGTGGGAGTTTGGCCGAGAACTACACATGTTGTTTGTTGACTTCAGAAAAAACATCTCAGCATACTTTTCCGATGAATGCGATCGTATGTCTGGAAGAGTTCGGTTTAGCCAAGAAACTAGTATGCCTCACGAAGGCCTGCCTGATGGATACTACAGCAAAGATAAAAATTGGAAATAAGGTGACTGAAGCATTGAAAATAAAAACTGGGCTACGGCAGGGCGATGAACTATCACCTGTTCGTTTCAGTCTCGCATGAGAGAAGGTAACGCGAGAGATGTCATCTAATGAAGTAAGAGGAGTCCAGACCGGGGATGCGAACATCAATTATCTCGGATATGCCGATGGGATAGTGCTACTATCTGGACTGCAAGATGAATTAGGGGAAATGGCAGACATTCTGGAAACAACAGCGAGGAAAATTAGACTTCAAATCAGTCGTGACAAGACGGGATACATGAGTTTCATTATGTCTATGGTGTAGAACCAAGGACCAGTTCCACCCTCACAGACAACTGAAGGTTCTTATCGTCAAGTCAGGGAGTTGAAATATCTGAGAGCAGTATTCAGAGATGAACCATCCAGTAAAATGGAAATAGAGACAAGACTACAGGCAGGTAGTCGCTGTTACCACGGCCTTAATGATCTCCTCAATACCAGGAGTTTGTCAAGACTCTTCAAAATAAACATCTACAGAACACTCCCACAGCCAGTAGTACTGTACGGATGTGCCACCTGGAGTACAACCGAGCAAGATCTGAACAGAGTGGTCATATCTGAAAGGAAAGACCTTCGGAAGATTTTTGGGCCAGTTTACGATAATGAGAGTGAGAGTGAGAAATGGAGGATTCATCAAAATACAGAGTTGTATGATATTTACAAAGAGCAGAACATCGTGGGTGCAGACACGACGATGTGTTGGTCGAATGCAGGACAACCGATGGCCGAAAAGGGTACTCAACACCAGGGCAATAGGCACAAGGGCCGTAGGAAGACCTAGAACTCGACGGAGCGACGGAGCGACACCTGTCCGGCGTTTCAAGAATGTGGCGCGCAGGAAGCAAGTCCGACCTATCGAAGCCCAGAGCATCGACAGTGGGGGGGCTGCCGTGGGGAGGGGCAGCAGTTCTGCCACCACGCGTGTGCTTCCTTTACTGCTGCGGAGAGCGTGGCAGGGCTCGTAGCGGCTACGGTACGCACAGGTAATGTGTTACTGGACCGCCAGTGTTGCCAGCGGCCGGGCAGAGAACAATTCGTGGTCGGAAGTCGACCGATTTCAACCAGCTTCAGGCGACCCAGAACTGGGGTGTCCTCTATAACGGCGTTGTGAACAAACTGCAAGTACCTCGCCTCTAGATGCCCTATCAAAACTCTTGCACATACCGTTAAGGTAGGTTTGCGCACTGAGGGGAACATTACCGTCCTCGCCCCAGGTGTAAAGCACCTCTCCAGTTTTGATGAAAGGCAAAAGAGAAAGAGGGTCAGAGGAGAAAAATGTACTGACAATTTATAACCTTAATCGATTTGTTAAATTTATATTGAACATAAACTGCACAGAAATGCTGATCTTGTGATCGCGAAAAATAATAATTTCGTATGGCTCAGTGCAAGGTCTTTCATTTGGACGCCGCTTCTGCGCCTTGCATGTCCTTAATCTACCCCAGTCATCCAACCAGGGAAAGGGGACCCGCAGTTTAATGGGGAATCGGAACCGCGTGTGCCTTCTGGCGAATCTTCGTATCGTCGCGAGATGAGGATAGGCCGGAAGAACCCGACCGACCAGAAATCGATCTCGCGACATCTCGGTTTCCGGGCAGCCGCTCTGCACCTAGACAAACTGTCCCCCCCCCCCCCCCCCCCCACTCTCCCCTCTAATCGCTGTCATCCAGCAACACTTTTTGAACCACTCAGTTTGAACGTTTGTCTATTTTGAACTACGAATGAACGACAGTTTGAAATTCTGTTTTGTTGTTATGCAACATATTTCGAAAGTTTGTTGATAACTGAAATTTAGGCTTCACCAATGGGTTGGTAACGCTGGTAGACACTCTTTGCTTAGCAAAAAGCTATGCTTTCCTACGTGTGAAATGGCGGAACTTTAGCTTCTATTGTTGGCGTATCATTTCTGTTCTGACTATTATAAGCCTCAGTTACAGTGCTGCCACATTTTCAATGATTAACTTCCAAACAGAACCGACATTGTTGCTCCATTTCGAACGAAGGCGAGAGTAGCGCAGGAGACTTTTCAGTGATTCGGAAGTATACCGGTACTGGTAAGGCCCAGCAGGTAAACAGCAAAGTACAGGGCGCATCAAAAAGCATCACCCGATCTGAAAGTAAAAGGTTTTTTTCATACCTTTTCATAAGAGGTTCCCATTCATCAAAAAACAAAATTGATTGTATATGTTTATTAGTGTTCGGTATGCCCCCCCTTGCCATGCGTGGCACATGTCAATGTGGTATTCAAACTGTTCCAACACTGCAGCGAGCATGCCTTGAGTTCCGGCTTCCACACCTCAGTTCATTTATTGTTGGTAACGGAGGCACGTAAGCAGTCTCTTGTAAATCCCCGCAAGAAGTCAACACATACAGTCAGGTCCGGTGACCTTGGAGGCCAATAATGTCAGGCTGAGCCATTTGGTACGGTGCAACCGATCCATCGTTCAGTAGTAATAATAATAATGGCGTGTGACGAGGGCCTCCCGTAGGGTAGACCGCTCGCCTGGTGCAAGTCTTTTGATTTGACACCACGTCGGCGACTTGCGTGTCGATGGGGATGAAATGATGATTAGGACAACACAACACCCAGTCCCTGAGCGGAGAAAATCTCCGACCCAGCCGGCAATCGAACCCGGGGCCTTTGGTCAGCGCGACAGACTGTCAATCCACTCAGCTACCGGGCCCGGACCCGCCGTTTAGTAATCCTTTGGTTCGAAGAGCTAGCAGTAGCTGAATTTCGTATGGTTTCATGTGTAAACGTCGACGGAACACAACACGCTCCCGATGTCCGTCTGGCGCTGAGCTGTCGAGCTGCACAGCGAACGGATTTCAGCAGACTCCTTGTCAAACTAGGGCGGATGCGTCCGACATCTGTGTCAGACACTTGGGGACGGTCCGGCGATTTGGCTTTACACAAACAACCTGTTTCTCGGAATTGTTCTTGCCATCGTCTAATGGTCTGTACTATAGGAGGACGCACACCGTACCTAGTACGGAATTCACGCTGAACAGTTATTACTGACCCGCACTGCGCAAAACGTAGAACACAAAACGCTATCTGTTGCTCCGACACCATTTTTACTACAACTGCTACCCAGCGGAAACAACGTAAAAGTCGAGACTGTTTTTGTTGTTGTTGTTGTTGTTGTTGTTGTTGTTGTTGTGGTCTTCAGTCCTATTATGTTATTTGAGATATGTGCGTGAACAACGTACTCTTGGAAAGAGCAATCACCCGATCCTAAAAAATGGTATCTAGGGACTGGTTTGATGCAGCTCTCCATGCTAATCTATTCTGTGCAAGCTCCTTCATCTCCCAGTACCTACTGCAACCTACATCGTTTTGAATCTGCTTAGTTATTCATCCCTTGGTCTCCCTCTACGATTTGTACCCTCCACGCTCCCCTCCAATGCTAAGTTTGTGTTCCCTTGATGCCTCAGAACATGTCCTACCAACCGATCCCTTCTTCTAGTCATGTTGTGCCACAAACTCCTCTTCTCCCCAGTTCTATTCAATACCTCCTCATTAGTTATGGTGCTACAGAAGAATGCTGAAGATTGTTAACATCGAGTATAGATTGTAGTGTCAGGAAGTCGTTACTGAAAGTATTACTGTGGAGTGTAGCCATGCATGGAAGTGAAACATGGACGATAAATAGTTTAGATGGGTAGATCACATATTTCGAAAGCTTCTATTCTCCTTTTGTCCAAATTTCTCTTCTTCAGAAACGCTTTCCTTGTCATTGCCAGTCTACATTTTATATCTTCTCTACTTCGACCATCATCAATTATTTTGTTCCCCAAATAGCAAAACTCCTTTACTACTTTAAGTGTCTCATTTCCTACTCTAATTCCATTATCCTCGTTTTGCTTTTGTTGATGTTCATCTTATATACTCCTCTCAAGACACAGTCCATTCCATTCAACTGCTCTTGCAAGTCCTTTGAGGTTCGCCGATGACGTTGTAATTCTGTCAGAGACAGCAAAGCTTTTCTTCTCCCTGGATTTTAATACCTACTCCAAATTTTCCTTTTGTTTCCTTTACTGCTTGCTCAATATACAGATTGAATAACATCGAGCCGGCCGCGGTGGTCTCGCGGTTCTAGGCGATCAGTCCGGAGCCGCGCGACTGCTACGGTCGCAGGTTCGAATCCTGCCTCGGGCATGGATGTGTGTGATGTCCTTAGGTTAGTTAGGTTTAAGTAGTTCTAAGTTCTAGGGGACTGATGACCACAGATGTTAAGTCCCATAGTGCTCAGAGCCATTTTTTGAATAACATCGGGGAGAGGCTACAACCCTGTCTCACTCCCTTCCCAACCACTGCTTCCCTTTCATGCCCCTCGACTCTTATAACTGCCATCAGGTTTCTGTGCAAATTGTAAATAGCCTTTCGCTCCCTGTATTTTACCCCTGCACCTTTAGAATTTGAAAGAGAGTATTCCAGTCAACATTGTCAAAAGCTTTCTCTAAGTCTACAAATAATGGAACAAGTGAGGCAATACTGACCTTACTACTTTTCTTAAAAGAAAGAAACATATGTTCCCCGAGGTTTGCTTCTACCAGTTTTTCCATTCGTCTGTAAAGAATTCGCGTTAGTATTTTGCAGCTGTGAGTTATTAAACTGATAGTTCGGTAATTTTCACATCTGTCAGCACCTGCTTTCTTTGGGATTGGAATTATTATATTCTTCTCGAAGTCTGAGGGTATTTCGCCTGTCTCATACATATTGTTCACCAGATGGTAGAGTTTTGTCAGGACTGGCTCTCCAAAGGGCCGCAAGTAGTTCTAATGGAATGTTGTCTACTCCCGGGGCCTTGTTTCGACTCAGGTCTTTCAGTGCTCTGTCAAACTCTCCACGCAGTATCGTATCTCCCATTTCATCTTCATCTACATCCTCTTCCATTTCAGTAATATTGTCCGCAAGGACATCGCCCTTGTGTAGACCCTCTATGTCCTCCTTCCACCTTTCTGCTTTCCCCTCTCTGCTTAGAACTGGGTTTCCATCTGAGCTCTTGATATTCATGCAAGTGGCTCTCTTTTCTCCAAAGGTCTCTCTAATTTTCCTGTAGGCAGTATCTATTCCCCTAGTGAGATAAGCCTCCACATCCTTACATTTGTTTTTGATACAGTAATTTGTGGCTGACATTTGAGCCAGCACGGGATTCCTGGAACGGACCTTGTTGTGGGGGGAGGGGGGGGCAAGTGGGCGCTAACCGTGCCAGCAAACGGTACTTCCCGAGAAGTAGAGAGAGTGTTTTAAGATGTGTGTAACTTAGCTGTCGGACTGACATGTTTCATCGAACACGCACTGTTTCATCGAACACGCACTAAGTTTTTCCCCGTGGCACATCAGAGAGGAGAGGGACACATGTTCTGAACGCACGCAGCGGCTCGTGTCCTGACCTCAGGATCAGGTATAACAGGTATGCAGACAGGTACACAGCCTGTCCCGTTCGTCCCGGTAGGTCGGCCGACCTCTGCCAGCTGTGTCTGCAGCCTCACTGTGCACGTGACGCGACTCGGGATACGGAGCCCAGCTTACTGCGGTTTCGCAATGTCGACCAATATCTGTTGTCCGAGCGTCAGTTCATTTATGCGAAAGTGTAGTAGAAAGAGAGTGAATTATCTTCTTGAGGAATATCTCCCTCCTCTAAGGTCCACAATGAAATCGGACTATTTCTGTACTGTCTTTAAAAATCGTTTCGATGTCAAGTACTGTATGTGAAACTGTTTATTACACGCGTCTGTATCAAGCGTGTTGTGGAAGAAGTTTGCGGACTCACCGCCGGCGGCAGTCTGCTGTAATCCTACGTTTTAAAGACTCGCAGCGGCTAGAAAACTTCCAGTCTGCGAAGAAATATTCTTCCTGCTTCGCAGAGAATCTGCGCACGTGTTATCAGCCGTCAATTGAGTAAGAGAGTCTTGCCGCTTGAAGACAGAGTAGATACACCAGTTTTCAAATTAGCCAAGCACACATAATATATGTTTAATTCGCTTTCAAATGAAACACAAGTAACTGAATGTAAGTCTCAGGTGATGCTGACAGTGATAGATTAAGACATGCGTCACTAAAAGTAATAGATGAACACTGGTATTTTGGAACCAAAGTCATTAACGTCTAAACATTCATGGTGGTGTCTGATTGTTCTATATAGTGTCTCCCTACCACTTTCGCGCAACGACGCTCTGAGCGTGTTTTTTTAGGGAATTAACTAGTTTGAACCTGGGACCTGTTGCTGGTAAGGAGACGCCAGACCACACATGACATGTAGAATTCAGAAGAGTTCAGTGAGACTAGCGATGATATAACCATATAATAAATGATCTCAGCGTCAGCTCCACTGTACTCCCTGTAAAAGAATCTTAATACTAAATAAATTTAGTGGAAAGGGTTCAAGGCTTTCCTATTTTTAGTTTTAACGTCGAAAAAGCAGTTAAGTTCACCATTGGAAATTTTATTCTACTCACAACACATCGTTTATAAATTGCACTATTGATAAAAGGAAATGTTTTAATACAGGATGGTAAAAACCAACTGCGTTCAACAAAAATGTGAACGAATATTCCCTGAATGGGTTTCCAAGTTCTACAATCGATCGAAGGATGACCTATGCCATATCACATCTATAATCTAGGTTCGATTTAAGTTTCACAAAAGAGAATTGAGGGTCACTGTAGACTATTTTGATAGTTTTATCTTTAATATCATATCTAACTTGTCGTAAATTACAGTGGCTGATGTGGCTTCTCAATAACTATATAAAAGAAAAATTATCGCGTTTCAGATCTTTTCTTCAAGTGGCAAATGTGAACACCATGAGTTGTAATTAACGATCGACACTAGTATTACGCAAAAAGAGGGTGTAACAGATGAGACTTCTGCAGTTCTGAGTGAAGCCTTATGCGCTCAAAACTGCGGCATCGTGTGCGTTCATTACCTTGTCGGTGTTTAAGCAGCGTCAGGGCGGCAGCGGCCGGCGCAGCAGCCATCCAGCCCGCCGTCTCGGAACTAACTCTACTCTAACTTCTCGTTACTACAATTTACCGAAGTTGGTTTAAAAAAACTATTTGGCTGTGTTTTAATCTGACCAATCAGGGTCTCAATGTTAACCTTAAGCTCCGCCTACAAAAATTCTGTCTGCCCCACCACGAAAAGTATAACGTTTCTCATTGGATAATGTTTTTAAAGTTTGCAACGTAACAGACACGCGAAAAAGTCTCACGCTAAAACTTGAGGGTGGTAGTGGCCCTTTTTGTGTTATCGTAAGATCTATACTGCTTTTCTGGAGGGCTCTAGCTTTTAACATGGGCTGGGGGTGGTCCTTGACATACCTGAGACGCGAAACAGTCTCACGCTAAAACGTGCGGGTGGTAGTTGTACAGGTGGGCTGGGCCGTCCGTTCCTTATCCTAGGGCCTTCTAGCTCAACACGGTTCTGCTCTCGGCTTCTGTCCTCGTTTCTCCCCTCGGAACTGCGTCTCCCTCACGGTGGGAAGGTACGACATGCATTTAGGCATTCTTGTGTTAGTCTGTGGTATTCCATTTGCTCACTAGTTACTCGTATTACTTTGGTTAATTTAATGTCACGATTTATTCCGAGCTATGTGACATCATAAGCAAATCCAGTAGTATGTCAGGGTTTTCATGGAAGGTGTTGGATTTGCCTGACACCTTACAAACGACGGCGAAACAGAGAGAATGTAAATAGCAAACAAATCGTTAGGCCTCAGGGATTTGTCAGTATGGTAATGTGTGCATATATATATATATATATATATATATATATATATATATATATATATATATATGTGTGTGTGTGTGTGTGTGTGTGTGGGGCCTTCTCCCCCACCACCAAACACACACACACACACACACACACACACACACACACACACACACACACACACACACACACACACACACACACACACACGCACGCACGCACGCACGCACGCACGCGCACACAGACTTGTAAAGGGATACAGTAAGCATACAAAAAAAGAGGTAGGTTGGTAGTTACTCGGAGATGAAGAGGATTGCGCAAGATAGAACAGAATGCAGAGCTGCATCAGACCAGCCTCCAGACTGGTGAGATTGACAACAATAACGAAACAGTTCGATTTTGCTAAGGAGGAAATGTATCAGCATTTATGTGCGTGTTTCCATTTATCAAATGAAGAAAATGAGTGATTTCCATGTTAGTGTGGAGTGAAGAAACAGATGAAGTGTTAGACTAAGTCACTTGATCTAAGTTAGACAATATTTTGAAAATCAACTAGCACCCTGCACAACCAAATCACTACTCTGCTGTGGCAGAACGTTTACACGAAGCGAAAATCGGCTGTGGGCGTGAAATCCTGCAGCCAAGTCACAACTGTGGTCAGAATCGTCGTTCAAGTGTTTACATTTACGTCCAACTGGATGTGGTACTGGGTAATGGTTTCACTGAGGGGCGGGTATAGTAGCCCATGTAAATGTGTTGTAGGTGTGTAGTAGCTACGTCTCGGCTCCACTTCTACTCTGTATGACAAAAATCTGAGACTCCCAGGAGACGACAAATCAAGATGAAACTTTGACATGGCATAGCCTCTCAGCCAGTACTTTAGTGATTGCAATACCGAGTCTAATTTATGACGAACTTCGCAGTATGAACCCAGTTATCAGTACGAAATTGCATCCTCTCTGTCCTGGATGGCTGCATTTATTTGGTTGGCAAACTTGTCATAAAGCCGTTATATCTTCTTCTGAGACAAACTGGCCAACAACTCTTGTAACTGCTGCTCGATTTTCTGGATTCTGGCACTGAGATAAGAGTTGACGTCAGAACTGGTCCCAGCATCTTCTACCAGGGACTCACCTAGGCAGCTTGCTGGCCACGGGAGAACATCAACATCAAGTAGACAGTTCACAGAGAAATGTGTCATCTGTGGATGAGCATTGGCCTGTTAGGAAATTCTCGTCACGGACCTTGTGCGACAGTATCGTGGTGCCATTTTCCCAGTCACTGACAGCCGTGACCTCAGTTCATAACCAACGGCTCTCCACAACATGACGCCACAAGTAACACCGCCGTGCGTCTCCAAACACCAGAAAACAGGGACCGCCCCCGAAGTCGCACCCAGCACTCACCGGCGATGGCCATCGGGGGGGGGGGGGGGGGGGGGGGGGCAGCGCAGAACTGCCATTCACTGCTGAACACAATGGGAATCGTGGACTGCTGGCGAATGGCGTTCACAGTCACGGCACCACTCCAAACGTAGTGTGCCGTGTCCAGGCCGCCGTTAACACTGCAACACAGACGCCTAATTCCCCTGTGTGGCCGCTTTTAGTCTCTGGCCAATGGTGCAGGCCGACACAGATTGGTGTAAGGAGTCAATTACTCATTCTGGCACAGCATGTGTACATACGATGGGGTAATAAGGTGCTCGGTGCGTAATACAGTGAACCTCTTTCCCGGTATGACTAAGAAGTCTTTCGAGACGAGTCGTTGCATAAAAAGTTCTCGGTTTACTTGCCGCGTCAAATTAGGATAAAATCCCAAGCTTTCTGTGACAGTTTTACCCCTGACGAAGAAAATAAAGGTAGACTGTCGTGGACCAGTGACGCTTCCGCTTTTACAAGCAGTGGACGGCTTCTCATTGGCTGGATGACGTCACAGTCAAAACGGAGCGTACCGAGGTGGCGGCCTCTATATCCATAGATTTTCTTTCTGGGCTTTATTCAGCTTGCAGCGCCATCCATCGCAACAGGAGGAGAACTGCGAGGAATGTAAGAAGTCTCCCCCTGCGCTCTTTCTTTATCAGTTGCGCGCTTCCATGCATTGCAGAGTGCATATCAGGAATCTCTGTTGAAATTGTCATCAGGGAAGCAGTTGAAATTAGACTCCGTGAAAATAGAGTCCCAATAGTTTGCAGCGTGAGGAAGTAGTCTTGTTTCATCAAATAAAATCTTATGTTTATTTAACAAACTGTGCTAAGCCACCGCTGATTTTTCTAGATACCTGTTTTTCAGGTGACGCTGATGTTCCATATGGCGATCGGCGGCAGTTCTTATAGACTGGCACACACAATTTTTCTCACACTCGCAAGAAATGCTGTAAATTCCCGGTACTCTCAGGCCAAGATTATCTTTCACGGGTCACAGCATTTCCTTAATTTTCCAGGGTGGACGGAAAACTGGTCTGATTCCCTGCAGGCTCAGGACTCCGCCGATCTTGCTGGTCGTTGCACCGCAGAATGGTAGCCCCTTGATCTGTTCGAACAGCGTCCTTCCTTGGTTCTTTCCACCCAAAGTTCAGAAGGATGGGGTTCCGTTGAGACCTATTGTTCGTGCTACTGGGATTTTGTCAACTGATATGTAGGAGACCCAAGCATAGAATGTCAACAAACATTTTTGAGTTATGAATATGATGGCTGCAATGGCCGACTATGGGTGGTAATAATTTGATTAAGTATTTTATCCAAATTTGACGCGGCAAGTAAACCGAGAACTTTTTATGCTCTTTCCTGGTGGTCAAACGTGTTAGACAGGAACGGAGAGTGAGTCTGCCCTCACGATCACGCACACAGTCCACCGTTGGGGCACAATCACGTCCAGATTACCCACAAACCCCCATGAGCGCAACTAGACCAGCCGGCCAATTAGAGATCCACAGTGAGGCCTCTTTCACACACTATCATGTGCCCATAGCACTGTCTCACAAGTCAACGCATTATCACAGTCTCTTTCACAGTGATAACGTCTGATGCTATCGGGGCTCTCTATACGCCCTCCCAGACCTGGAAGCAACACAGCACGAGCAACGCCGATGTGCTGTGGCGGCCGCTGTACGAGTCGCGGAGACCTGCATCTCGAATTGTGCAGGCGTACACTGGCGCCAGCATTCTGTGTGGCATAGAGGTTATGAGATTATCGATAGAGGCCAATGACAAGACTCGCTGGAAACGTGCCGCCAACGCCCTCTTAGTTGGTAGTATTTAGTATCACCATCGCAGACTGGAGGGCTGTTAGTTCGAGTCTGTTACGCCAGTTGTAGTTCAATTCTTTTATCTCGGCGGCTCGCGCATGCCCGCCCAGACGCGGGAGATTGCTGCGTTGCCAGTTGTAAACGACGCACGCGCCATGAGAAGCAGCGCCATAGTATAGTACAGTTCGCAGACTTACGTTTAGGGGGGAGCGCGCAGTTTATAAAGTAAATCCACCACGGCCGCATTAACCCTTTCGCTGCTACGGAAGCGTGCTGCCCGTATTCCGCGCTGTGCGCGATTTAGGTGACTGTAGTGCTCGCCTGTGCAGACACATGGTGTTCCGACTGCTTTGACACATTTATCATTCGATTTCACAAAAACTATTTAGTCACAATGGGGGAGAAGGTATCAGTCAAGAAGATGTGTAAAAATCAAATTTTTGGGTTAGAGACTGTAGGCCCATACAACGGGCTTATGGTTATGCATCAACTGTAGAAATTCACTTTATTGTTTACCTAGGTTTCGACGTTATTAATAACGTTTTCTTCAGAACATAAATTATTATTTACATATTTGCCTTAAACAGGTCATGTCATAAGTCAACTTCATAAAACTTGGTTTAATAGAAGTGACAAAACCTTAAAGTTAACCTGCAACTGTAGGCTGTATATTCTTATATAAACTGGTATAAATAAAAGTTGTTTTAATCAGAACGTTTTAGAAAATAGCGAAATGACTCTGTAATAAAAAGTCGGTAAAGTACACAAAACTGAATTGTGGACGTAATAAAGCACAGAAACTAAAATGTATTGTCAGTGAGGCACAGTGCTCAAACAATTTGTGTTTGTCACTATGGACAGCAAATACTTGCCAAAATGTAGATCATTCGACGAAAACATTTACTATTTATGTTGAGATCTGCTCTAAATAATACTTTTAATATTGTCGCAAAAGAATACAACTTCGGGTCGTATTTTATCGAACAACTTGGTTATCTGACGCAATTCTTAGAGTTGCTGCTTTGGCAACATAATCATATTCAAACAGCGAATGCGGAAGAGAAGATATACAATATTCATGTTATCTGTTTTGGTTGTATGTGTGCCTTTTCATTGTTTTTATTTGCTGCGAAAATAATAATTTTTCGGTTTTTCTAATTTTGTCGTCCAATATTTTTGATTATAATGAAGAGACAAAGCACTAGAAATTTCAAAAAAATTACTTCATTGTTTTTAAATACATTCAAATGAATAAAATTAATTTCGAAGTGTCTAAAGAAAATATTAAGAACCGCACAAGGTTTTTTTTATTGTTTTTAAAAATCTCATTTTGGTCGCTTTTGGTCGTTGCATCTGCTCGGGGCAGACGTCGTAAGACATCCATTTATGTTCGTTGTTGATCGATTGACTCAGTTTTTTTGTTACATAGGGCACGTAACCCTCTGACCGAACACGCTGCGCTACCGTGACGGCAGGGTTTGAACGCAGAGCCTTAGGCATAGCACCCAAACACCTTAACCATTACACCAACGCAGCTCACCATTCAACCAAAGTCTAGGAGGACTCTAAACTATCATGCAAAATACCGACACACACTGTTGGTATGACTATGAATTACTCACGTTTCGGCGAAGTACAATACGAAATAAACAATTACTGCTGCTCTTTATTGCGTAAAAGCGGTTCGTGAGAATGATACAAACACCTTTCCTTGCTATCGCCTGAATTAGGTGGCTTATTGCTTGTTTGGTTTAATTAATTAATAGAATATGAAGCAATTGGTATAAAGAATGCTTTTTCCAAACTTTCTTTTATAGAAAGTCTGCTATCAAGACATTGATTTTGTTCAATTAATTTATGACTGAACGTTTCTAAAACTGAAGACACTCGTCCATGCTTTGCACTGCAGACGAGCTCTGCCAATGAACAGAGAACGACGTTGCCAGACTGTGTTTTGTGACGTCAGATGCGTAGAACGAACCTAAACTCGGCCGCAGTCGTAAATGACGTGCACTTTATGCCGTGGATTTCCAGTGTGTCACAGACTCGAACTATAGAGATGGAGCCACAGACTCAGTCTCAGTGGTGTTGAAGTAGAAGTCAGCTATGTTCACTATAAGATTACTATGTTCTGCCTGTCTCTGTGCTAGAGGCTATGTGGACTATATGAAAGAAAGCTTGTACCTCAGCATATGGAACTTTGTATTATAGTACAGCTCTACAAACTGCATGCAGTTAATAACTGGGTTCTTTAAATAGCCCTTTGTTTACGAATAGCCACTTTTATGTCGTCCAATTGTCTCTAAATGGGATACCATCGACGAGTGATTCATGTTGTGTGCACAGATACGAAGTCACACTGGCGTCCAGCCGTGCCCACTCGGTTCCTGGCTCTCTTTATCAAGCATCTCAGATATGCGTTTCGGAAGCGAGCGTACACAGCATGACGTACCGAAACTTGCACCATTGTTAGTCGCTTCATTTGCTGTCACACTCGCTACAGAGTCAGGAAGGAAAAGGCTGCCTGAGCCTGACGCCAGTTTCTATTGTTTCGTTGTCGCGAGTTGAACGCAGGCGGCAGAATAATTCTGCAAATGCGACTTCCTGAACGACATTCCCCGAAGAGTCCCTCCGAAAAGTTCCTTATAATGCAAGTTCACTGAGAAGTTTACGAGGGGGGGGGGAGGGGGGGGGGGGGGGAGTTCACGGAGCAATTTACGAGGGGTGGGGGTGTACCCAAAAAAACCCAAAAACCCAAAAACCGGAATAACACTGCCTTGTGCGGAGCTCGTGTAGTACGCTTTTCTCCCGCTAGGGGCGTACAACGCAACTCCATGCCAGTTCTCAACCCAGCTTGTTCTGCTCCTCTATACAATGACTGTTTTTGCTACCGCTGCTTTGTTGTTGTTTCGTTTTTCATGATGGCAAGTTTAACTGAAGAACGTAAAGCTGTGAAATTTTGTTTTTTTTTTTTTCACGGTAAACATGTTGCTGAAACTGTTTTAATGTTGAAAACAGCTTACCAAGATGACACTATGGGAAAAACTCGAGTGTACGAGTGGTTTGTTCGATTTAAAAGTGGCTGCATGGTGACTCCTCCCCCCATGAACCATGGACCTTGCCGTTGGTGGGGAGGCTTGCGTGCCTCAGCGATACAGATAGCCGTACCGTAGGTGCAACCACAACGGAGGGGTATCTGTTGAGAGGCCAGAGAAACGTGTCGTTCCTGAAGAGGGGCAACAGCCTTTTCAATAGTTGCAGGGGCAACAGTCTCGATGATTGACTGATCTGGCCATGTAACACTAACCAAAACGGCCTTGCTGTGCTGGTACTGCGATCGGCTGAAAGCAAGGGGAAACTACCGAAATAATTTTTCCGAGGGCATGCAGCTTTACTGTATGATTAAATGATGATGGCGTCCTCTTGGGTAAAATATTCCGGAGGTAAAATAGTCCCCCATTTGGGTATCCGGGCGGGGACTACTCAAGAGGATGCCGTTATCAGGAGAAAGAAAACTGGCGTTCTACGGATCGGGGCGTGGAATGTCAGATCACTTAATCGGGCAGGTAGGTTAACCTATCCATTTCCCTTTTAAAATTTTCTAAAGTTAGATATAGTGGGAATTAGAGAAGTTCGGTGGCAGGAGGAACAAGATTTCTGGTCAGGTGACTACAGGGTTATAAACACAAAATCAAATAGGGGTAATGCAGGAGTAGGTTTACTAATGAATAGAAAAATAGGAATGCGTGTAAGCTACTACAAACAGCATAGTGAACGCATTATTGTGGCCAAGATAGATACGAATCCCACACCTACTACAGTAGTACTAATTTATATGCCAACTAGCTCTGCAGATGACGAAGTAATTGAAGAAATGTATGAACAAATAATAGAAATTATTCAGATATTGAAGGGTGACGAAAATTTAATAGTCATGGGTGACTGGAATTCGGTAGTAGGGAAAGGGAGAGAAGGAAACGTAGTAGGTAAATATGGACTGGGGCAAAGAAATGAAAAAAGAAGCCGTCTGGTAGCATTTGCACAGAGCACAACTTAATCATAGGTAACACTTGGTTCATGAATCAGTATCTCCAGGCTTCTTCCATGTATACAGCCTTCTTTTATGACAGGTTTCAGATAGATTATATAATGGTAAGACAGAGATTTAGAAACCAGGTTTTAAGTTGTAAGACATTTCCAGGGGCAGATGTGGACTCTTAATCTACAGGTAATCAATAGGTTGTGGTCAAACTAAAGAAACTGCAAAAAGGTGGGAATATAAGGGGATGGGACTGGATAAACTAAAATAACCAGAGGTTGTACAGAGTTTCAGGGAGAGCAATGGGGGAAAGAGATACAGTAGAAGAAGAATGGGTAGCTTTGAGGGATGGAGTAGTGAAGGCAGCAGAAGATCATGTAGGTAAAAAGACGAAGGCTAGTAGAAATCCTTGGGTAACAGAAGAAATATTGAATTTAATTGATGAAAGGAGAAAATATAAAAATGCAGTAAATGAAGCAGGCAAAAAGGAATACAAACGTCTCAAAAATGAGATCGACAGGAAGTGCAAAATGGCTAAGCACGGATGGCTAGAGGACAAATGTAAGGATGTAGAGGCTTATCTCACTGGAGGTAATATAGACACTGCCTACAGGAAAATTAAAGAGTACTTTGGAGAAAGGAGAACCACTTCTATGAATGTAATGAGCTCAGGTGGAAACCCAGTTCTAAGCAAAGAAGGGAAAGCAGAAAGGTAGAAGGAGTATATAGAGGGTTTATACAAGGGCGATGTACTTGAGGACAATATTAGGTCTTACGATACTGCGTGAAGAGTTTGACAGAGCACTGAATCTCCCATTTCATCTTCATCTACATCCTCTTCAATTTACATAAGTCGAAACAAGGCCCCAGAAGTAGACAACATTCCATTGGAACTACTGACGGCCTTGGGAGAGCCAGTCCTGACGAAACTGTACCATCTGGTGAGCAAGATGTATGAAACAGGCGAAATATCCTCAGACTTCAAGAAGAATATAATAATTCCAATCCCAAAGAAAGCAGGTGTTGACAGATGTGAAAATTACCGAACTATCAATTTAATAAGTCATAGCTGCAAAATACTAACGCGAATTCTTTACAGACGAATGGAAAAACTAGTGGAAGCCGACCTCGGGGAAGATCAGTTTGGTTTCCGTACAAACGTTGGAACACGTGAGGCAATACTGTCCCTACGACTTATCTTAGAAGCTAGATTAAGGAAGGGCAAACCTACGTTTCTAGCATTTGTAGACTTAGAGAAAGCTTTTGACAATGTTGACTGAATAACATCGGGGAGAGACTACAACCCTGTCTCACTCCCTTCCCAAACACTGCTTCCCTTTCATGTCCCTCGACTCTTGTAACTGCCATCTGGTTTCTGTACAAATTGTAAATAGCCTTTCGCTCCCTGTATTTTACTCCTCCCATCTTCAGAATTTGAAAGAGTATTCCAATCTGTATATTGAGCAAGCAGTGAAGGAAACAAAATAAAAATTCGGAGTAGGTATTAGAATTACAATGTCATCGGCGAACCTCAAAGTTTTTACTTCTTCTCCATGGATTTTGTCAGAGACGGCAAAGGACTTGCAAGAGTAGTTGAACGGAATGGACAGTGTCTTGAAAGGAGGATATAAGATGAACATCAACAAAAGCAAAACGATGATAATGGAATGTAGTCAAATTAAATCGGGTGATGCTGAGGGAATTAGATTAGGAAATGAGACACTGAAAGTAGTAAAGGAGTTTTGCTATTTGGGGAGCAAAATAACTGATGATGGTCGAAGTAGAGAAGATATAAAATGTAGACTGGCCATGGCAAGGAAAGCGTTTCTGAAGAGAAATCTATACTCGATGTTAACAAATTTAAGTGTCAGGAAGTAGTTTCTGAAAGTATTTGTATGGAGTGTAGCCATGTATGGAAGTGAATCATGGACGACAACTAGTTTGGACAAGAAGAGAATAGAAGCTTTTGAAATGTGGTACTACAGAAGAATGCTGAAGATTAGATGGATAGATCACATAACTAATGAGGAAGTATTGAATAGGATTGGGGAGAAGAGAAGTTTGTGGCACAACTTGTCCTACCAACCGATTCCTTCTTCTGGTCATGTTCTGAGGCATCAAGGGATCACAAATTTAGTATTAGAGGGCAGCGTGGAGGGTAAAAATCGTAGAGGAGACCAAGAGATGACTACACTAAGCAGATTCAGAAGGATGTAGGTTGCAGTAGGTACTGGGAGATGAAGCTTGCACAAGATAGAGTAGCATGGAGAGCTGCAACAAGCCAGTCTCAGGACTGAAGACCACAACGACAACAACACATGGTGACTAATGACAAATTTGGTTCTGGACGTCCGTCAACTGCCCGAATCGACGAAAATATATAAAAAAACTGAGAGCCTGTGCTGAGAGACCGTCGACAGATAACTGATCAACTGTCAAGAGATTTTTAAGAATATTGCACAACAGTGTCCGTCAAAAAAGACCCAATTTGTGGCAGACATGAGACGGTTCCTTCCACCACAACAACGCTCCTACACACACTGCCATCTCTGTTGGTTCTTTTGTTAACAATGACACGGTTCCGTCGACCTTCTACCTCCTACCTCCTTTTCTTTCTTGACTACTTTAGTGTTCTCAAATCGGCGTCTTTTCATCCTCCTTTTCATGCGTGCAAATAAGAAAATGTCGCACGGAGCCAGATCAGGCGAATAAGCTGGGGAAGGAGTTGTCAGCCATTTCTAAAGATGACTACAATAAATGTTTCGAACAGTGAGAGCACTGGTGGGGCAAATGTATTAGTTGCAATGGAGAGTATTTTGAAGGGGATAAAGTTGTTTTGTAAACAATTTGAAAATATATAGCTTTAAAAAATAAATATGGTTTTTTGAGTACCTCTCGTATGTTACGAGATGAAGAACCTTAAAAGATGTTTGTTATGCTTCTACACTTGAGCCTGAGCGGGGGGTTACCAAGCGGAAACCTGTCACAAACGACGAAACATAATATTTCATAAGCTTATAATTAAATTTTCCCCGAGAAATCTGTTTTGCAAACACAAGTTTCATAGCTATTTAAGTCTCATCTTTATCTACGATAAGGGTGGAAGCTGAAGAACTGAATTAAAATATGTGAGACGGTCAGGACTCGAACCCGGCAATAGTGATAATTTAGGGGATAAGTAAACTGAAGATTAGAACTTAAACCTAAGTTCATGAGGACTGATGACCTCAGAAGTTAAGTAGTTCTAAGTCCCATAGTGCTCAGAGCCATTTGAGTCATTTGAGCCAGTGCCTTCCCCAACACTAACTTAACTAACCTAATGACATCACAAACATTCATGCCCGAGGCAAGATTCGAACCTGCGACCGTAGAGGTCGCGCGGTTCCAGACTAAAACGGCTATAACCGCTCGGCCACTCCGGCCGGCCGAAGGCACTGGACTTGGAGTGGTTGGTTAGTATTTGCAGCAATGTTGCCCATTGTGCTGCCTAGTAAGCAAGGAGACCTGGATTCGTATCCCAGCCTTAACACAAGAAATATTAACGATAAGGATGAAAGCTGAAAAAATAATTAAATTTTAAGTTACGGAACTGCAAATTAAGATGATTTTCGAAAATATCTCAAAAAATTAAAAAGGTTTCGACTTCCAGTGCGGTACAAAATTCTGATCTGCTGCGAACTTTCGGTATCTTAGTGGTAGGGAAACAGCACCTTTGCCTTTCCCGGGTAATGCTCTGACCGTCAGCTGCGCCTGGATAGCTCACTATGTAAGTCTGCACAACTCTTCTCCCACCAGTACCTCATCTCCTACCCTGAACACTTCAGGAATTTCTCTGATGTCCTGCTTGAATCCGACCTGGTGTGGATCCTAAACGCTCGACCAGCAGTTTTAGGAGCTTTGCGTGGCCTTCAAATTTGGAGTAGATACTGAAAACACTGAAAATTTTTGTCGTGAGTTAGTGACGTCAGTTGACGAAGCGTTCTTCGTACCCGAATAATGCCCGCCGCTGGTAGCTGAGTGGTCTGCGCGACGGCATGTCATGCCTAACGGCCCGGGTTCGATTCCCGGCTGAGTCGGACATTTCCTCCGCTCAGGGACTGGGTGCTGCGTTGTCGTTATCGTCATCATTTCATCCCCATCGACACGCAACACGCCGCAGTGTTGTCAACTGGAACGAGTTGCAGCAGGCGAACGGTCTACCCGACGGGAGGCCCCAGCCACACGGCATTTACGCGGCTTACCTTAGTAAAGCCTCTGAACCACCAACACTTGGCACAGCATTACCAAGACAGCGCACGACACACGGCAACATTTATGTCGGCATTGTTATCAAAATAGCACTGGTTAATTTACCTATATTCTATAATAACGCATCATTCCAAATCAATGCAAATTTTCAGGACAGGTGAGTTAGGGAGTTCAGCCTGCTGATTAACACAAAATACTTCCCCTGATAATTCATAATGGCTCCTTTTTTATTTCCTCTAAGGAAATGGTGTGTATGTATTTCTATCTGTAAAAACTTCCAGGAAGTACTTTCTGTACTCTAGTTACTTGATCTGCAGATAGATATAAATAATATTTATACACCTATCTTATGATATTGTTTGTACCTACAATATTGTTGTTTTTGTGGTCTTCAGTGCGAAGACAGCTTTGATGCAGCTCTCCATACCACTTTATACTGTGCGAGTCGACAATATTACAATTTATTAGTATTTAGTACCATAAATAGTATTGACTATGTGCTATCTGAACAAAGGTAATGACCGTACAAGGACCTCACACTTCTTCCTACATCTATATCTCTATCGTTAGAAACGACAAATATATGGAATTTTGCGAATAGTAGCACTACAAACTTATTTTATCTGTCTGCATTTAATGTCCTAGATTCAATGTAAAATTCTTTTTCAATCTAACATGACAGCAATTTTCGGTTTCTGTCCCAAAAAATGGCATATCTTTGTATGATTTTAAAGTAAGCCAGTGTCAAGGATGCTGCAATGAAAACTTTGGGTTTACAACATATTGAAAGAAATAGAAACATGTGGTGCACATTTAAAATTCATTATGAGACCGAACGAAAGTGGTTTACAATGCAGTCCGACTGTGAAAATTCAAACATCCTTGAGAATATATTCCATTGCATTGCAAGAAAACAGCAAAAAGAGATGCGCCATTTCACGTAAGTCGCATTCCAACACAAATCTGCAATACAGCAATTTTGGTTACTCATTTTTAAATGTGAGTTATTGTTTGTACTAGTGTAAGTCACAGTAAACCATTGCACAATTTGTTTTGATGAAAGCATGAAAGGAAAAAAAATGGTCTGATGAACTGTGAAACCGATAACATTGCTTTTTGAGTAAAGTAAAGTAAACACAGTTTGTGGCTGGTTACATGTAGATGTAATGAACTGTTGATGGTCTACAGCATACTCCGGAAGCCACCCAACGGTGTGTGGCGGAAGGCACTTTACGTCCCACTGTCATAACCTCCCTTTCCTATTCCAGTCGCGTATGGTTCGCAGGAAGAACGACTGCCGGAAAGCCTCCGTCCGCGCTCGAATCTCTCTAATTTTACATTCGTGATCTCCTCGGGAGGTATAAGTAGGGGGAAGCAGTATATTCGATACCTCATCCAGAAACGCACCCTCTCGAAACCTGGACAGCAAGCTACACCGCGATGCAGAGCGCCTCTCCTTCAGAGTCAGCGTTGCGGAGATGTTTAGCAAACTCAAGTGGCGATCACGCTTACCAAATAACCCTGTGACGATACCCGCCGCTCTTCTTTGGATCTTCTCTATCTCCTCCGTCAATCCGATCTGGTACGGATCCCACATTGTTGAGCAATACTCAAATATAGGCCGAACGAGCGTTTTGTAAGCCACCTCCTTTGTTGATGGACTACATTTTCTAAGGACTCTCCCAATGAACCTAAACATGGTACCTGCCTTACCAACAATTAATTTCATATGATCATTCCACTTCAAATCGTTCCACACGTATACTCCCAGATATTTTACAGAAGTAACTCCTACCAGTGTTTGTTCCACTATCATGTATTGCGAATACGTAGAAAAATGTAATATAATCATACAATAAAGGATCCTTCTTTCTATGTTAAGGGTCAGTTGCCACTCCCTGCACCAAGTGCCTATCCGCTGCAGATCTTCCTGCATTTCGCTGCAATTTTCTAATGCTGCAACTTCTCTGTATACTACAGCATCATCCGCGAAAAGCCGCATGGAACTTCCGACACTATCTACTAGGTCATTTATATATATATTGTGAAAAGCAATGGTCCCATAACACTCCCCTGTGACATGCCAGAGGTTACTTTAATGTCTGTAGACGTCTCTCCTTTGATAACTACATGCTGTGTTCTGTTTGCTAAAGACTCTTCAATCCAGTCACACAGCTGGTCTGATATTCCGTAGGCTCTTACTTTGTTTATCAGGCGACAGTGCGGAACTGTATCGATCGCCTTCCGGAAATCAAAGAAAATGGCATCTACCTGGAAGCCTGTATCTAATATTTTCTGGGTCTCATGAACAAATAAAGCGACAAAACTTTGCAAAAAAAATACTCCTTTTTTTAAAAAAGGTTTATTTAAAATCAAAAATTTAGGCTCTGCTGCTACGGATAATTGATATTTCGGTCTTTTTACTCAGTTTTTACTTATTACCAAGAAATAAAATACTTCTTTCAATGGAAACCAAAGAAACATGGAAAAATACTGGTTATTCAGAACTAAAATACCGGTCTCGAGTTTTCCCACCCCTGTCTCAAGTAGGCCTACCTGCGGAGGCGGCAGCGGCGGCGGACCAGCAAGCGGCCAGCAGAGCCAGCAGAGCCAGCGGCAGCGCCACCTGGAGGGGGCGGGGGCGGCAGTGAGGCGGCGCGCAGCCGGCGGAGGCCATGGCAGGACTGCCGACTGCAGACTTGGCCGGCAGCAGCTGCGGGGGGCCGGCAGCAGCTGCGGGGGGCCGTCTGCCCCCCTCCCTCCCCCCCCCCCCCCCCCCTCCACCAGACCAACACGCCACGCAATCTGGGTAGCGCCGACAGACTTCCCGATCTCTGCGGGATAAGCCAGCTTTCTGGCCGAAACCGACTGCTCGCCACGCATGCTGCAGAAGGCGCTGTGGTGGCCTCTGGCTCTTCAGTGTAGGAGTAAGCTGGGCCAGAGGAGGTCAACTTCCGATGTTAACAAAGAAACTGGTACACCTACCCGTGAGTAGCAGAAGTGCCGAAAAACGACGCGGCATGGCCTCGACTGGCGTCTCAAGTAGTGCTGGAGGGAACTGACCTCATGAATCCTGCAGGGCTGTCCACAAATCCGCAACAGTGCGAGCGGGTGTGGGAGGTGAGGGTATCATCTGGAGTGCCCCAGGGCACTCTGGTAGGTCCGCTGTCGTTTTCTATCTGCGTAAATGATCTTTTGGATAGGGTGGATAGCCATGTGCGGCTGTTTGCTGATGATGCTCTGGTGTACGGGAAGGTGTCGTCGTTGAGTGACTGTAGGAGGATACAAAATGACTTGGACAGGATGGCAGCTAACTCTACAGAATTATTTTTCCTATTCATCTGCATTAATTTACATTTATCTATATTTAATGTTTGCGTCAAGCGGTACACTACTAATGGAGTATTCAGTCACGTCGATTAAATATTTGGGCGTAACATTGCAGAGCGATATGAAGTGGGACAAGCATGTAATGGCAGTTGTGGGGAAGGCGGATAGTCGTCTTCGGTTCCTTGGTAGAATTTTGGGAAGATGTGGTTCATCTGTAAAGGAGACCGCTTATAAAACACTAATACGACCTATTCTTGAGTACTGCTCGAGCGTTTGGGATACCTATCATGCCGGATTGAGGGAGGACACAGAAGCAATTCAGAGGAGGGCTCCTAGATTTGATACAGGTAGGTTTGATAATCACGCGAGTGTTACGAAAATGCTTCTGGAACTCGGGTGGGGGTGAATAACTACTGACGAAATTTAGAGAACCAGCATTTGAGGCCGACTGCAGTACAATTTTACTGTCACCGACTTTAACTTTGTGGTCTTTCCGCGAAATGTGAGAGATTAGGGCTCGTACAGAGGCGTATAGGCGGTCATTTTTCCCTCGTTCTGTTTGGGAGTGTAACAGGGAGAGAAGATGCTAGTTGTGGTACGAGGCACCCTCCGCCACGCACAGTATGGTGGTTTAAGAAGTATGTATGTAGATGCAGATGCAGGGTGCGAATCTCTTCTGAACAGCAGGTCGCAATGCATCCCAGATATATCCAATAATGTTAATGTCTGGAGAGTTTGGTGGGCAGCGGAAGTGTTCAAATGGTTCTGAGCACTATGGTACTTAACAGCTGTGGTCATCAGTCCCCTAGCACTTAGGTTTAAATAGTTCTAACTAACCTAAGGACATCACACACATCCATGCCCGAGGCAGGATTCGAACCTGCGACCGTAGCAGTTGCACTGTTCCGGACTGCGCGCCTAGAACCGCGAGACCACCGCGGCCGGCGGCAGCGGAAGTGTTTAAACTCAGAACCGGGTTCCCGCAGCCACTCTGGCAATGCCAGCGCGAGAATGTAGCAATTTTGGACGTGTGGGATGTAGCAAAGTCCATCGCAATGCTCAATGGACATGAATGGATGCAGATGATCAGACAGGATGCTTACGTACGTGTCACCCGTCAGAGTCGTATATATACGTATCAGGGGTCCCACATCAATCCAATCGCACACGCCCCACACCATTACAGAGCCTCCACCAGCTTGGACAGTCCCCTGCTCACATGCAGGGTCTATAGATTCATGAGTTGATTCATATTGTATCGAGCAGCAGCTATGCAGACTGGAAATATGTTGCCTGGACGGACGAATCTCTGTCATCAACAGAGTATGGTTTGCACGCTGACGCTTGTTGATGGCCCAGCATTGAAATGTGCAGCAATTTGCGGAAGGGTTTCCCTTGTGTCACGCTAACCGATTCTCTTCATTCTTCGCTGGTCCCGTTCCCGCAGGATCTTTTTCCGGCTGCAGTGATGTCGGAGATTTGATGTCTTACAGGATTCCTGATATCCGCGATACACTCGTGAAATGAAGTGGGGATTTTCCCGTACGATCATCACTACCTCGGAGATGCTGTGTCCCATCGCTCGTGCGCCGACTATAACACCAACTTCAAAATCACTTAAATCTTGATAACCAGACAGTGTAGCAGCAGTAACCGATCTAACAACTGCGCCGGACTCTTGTTGTCTTACATAGGCGCTGGCGACCGCAAGGCCGTGATCTGCCTGTTTACATATCTCCGTATTTGAATAAGCTTGCCTATACCAGTGTCTGTTATACACTGAGTCGCCAAAGAAAAAGTTGCACGAGGATCTTATATTTCTCATGCTAGTATCTTGCATCTACTTCTTTACTCTGCGAACCTCTATGAAGCTCATGGCAGAGGGCACGTACCATAATAGCAGTTATTAGGGCTTTTTCCCGTTCCATTCGCGAATGGAGCGCGGAAGAAATGGTTGTTTAAATGCCTGTGTGCGAGCTGTAATCAATCTGATCTTGTCCTCCTGACCCTTATGGGAGCGATTCGTAGGGATTATAGCGAAATCCTAGAGTCATCATTTAAAACCGCTTCTTGAAACTTTCTTGAAGATAGTAGACTTTCTCCGGATACTTTCCGTCTAACAGTCAGCCAGTTCTTTCGATATTACAGTGACATTCTCCCGTGCGTCAAACAAACGTGTGAGCATTCGTGCTACCCTTCTCTGTATACGTTCAATATCCCTGTCCTGTTTGGTATGGGTCTCACACACTTGGCAATATTGTAGGATGGATCGCACTAGTGATTTGCAAGCGATCTTCTTCACAGACCGTTTCGTTCTAGAAAACTAGGGAAATGCAGTCGAAGTCTACAGCTTGCTTTAACCGCCACAGAGCCTATATGATCGTCCCACTTCACTGTAACAGTTACGAGGGAGATGAAGTATTTTTATGCGCTTACGGATTTCAAATGTGACAATCTTATATTCGTAGGATACCCCGTTTCTCTGTTTTGTGAAGCGCACAATTTTACATTTCTGAACATTCAACTATGCTTTCAATCATTTCACCACTCTGAAATCTTATAAACATCTCAATGAATATTTGTACAGCTTCATTCAGACTGTACTTCGTGGTACACTGAATGCGCCAAGAAACTGGTACAGGCGTGCGTATGCGAATACGTAAACGTGGTGTACGATGTGGCGCTCGCCATAACAACATGGAGTTGTGCAAGGAGGCGAGGTATCGGGCCACCTCGTGGGTGGGAGATGCTGCCGCACAGGCAGTCTCAGAGGAACGCCTGGCTTAGGCATCCTTGGTAGGCAGTAAAGTGCGCGTGGATAAGCTTATATTCTGCAGAGTTATTTTTTCCTCTTTGGACGATAAAAAATGTATTCATGTGTAGAGAACCAATAGAGATTCACAAAAATCGTAACAATTTCAATAGAAAAGAAGAAAGTTTAAAAATAATCTTCATTCTGTTGGTGCTAAGTCGACATCCATATTTTATCTGACTTTCTCTCTGTATGGCATCGTCATTCTAGATTAGTCATACGTCACGTGATGCGGATTGTATGTGAATGCCCTCTATGCACTCTATAAATGTAGCAGACCTCTCAAGCCTTAGTGGCAGTATTCATTTTACCTCGGAAGATGTCTCCCGCAGTTGGAGGCGAAAGTCAGGAAGCAGCTTTACACGCATCTCGTGGTCGTGCGGTAGCGTTCTCGCTTCCCACGCCCGGGTTCCCGGGTTCGATTCCCGGCGGGGTCAGGGATTTACTCTGCCTCGTGATGGCTGGGTGTTGTGTGAGGTCCTTAGAACTTAAACCTAACTAACCTAAGTAGTTCTAAGGAACTGATGACCATAGATGTTGTTAGGTTTAAGTCCCATAGTGCTCAGAGCCATTTGAACCATTTGAAGCAGCTTTATACATCGACCAAGGCCTCTCATGCCGGAAATTTCAACTGAAGAAAAGGCCGGCCGCGAAAGCCTACGTTGTATGACTTCTCGGTTGATTTAATTTTTGAGGAAAACTCCACCAAGCATTTCTTTGACAGTCGTGGAAGTTACAATTTACAGCACTCTAGACACAAATGTAACTACTGTCTCTAAAATCCCAGCAGGATGGGACGTGGTCCTCGGCCCCTTGTATACGCACTAAGTCGCGTGAGCGCTTCAATTGTCCTGCTAGTTTTAGGACTGTTGAATCTATCCCGTGCGACTAAATGTCGTGTGACTATGCTTCCAGCATACGCGCACCCTTAACGTGTCTACAGTTTCGGACACTACTGCCAGTTCGACATACACTGATGCTGCCAAAGTCATGGGATACGTCCTAACATCATGTCGGACCTCCTTATGCCTGGCGTACTGCAACAACTCGACGTGGCATCGACTCGAAAAATCGTTGCAAGTCCCCTGGAGAAATATTGAGCCACGCTCCATCTATAGCCGTCGATAACTGCGGAACTGTCGCCGGTGCAGTATTCTGTGCACGAAATGCACAGATCTCTCCATTATGGCCCATAAATGTTCGATGGGGTTCATATCAGACGATGTGGTTGGCCAAATCATTCCCTCGAATTGTCAGGAATGTTCTTCAAACCAGTCACGAACAACGGTGGTGCGGTGAAAAGACATAGTTGCGTTCGGATACTTCGAGAACATATGAAGTCTTTCATGGAATTCATGTTACCAAACAACAATTTCCAGTTAACGATCGGTTCAGTTGTATCAAGAAGACCCAGGCCATTACATGTAGCAATTTTAATGGCCAGTAGTGTACATCAAGAAGAAATGCAGGTGATAAACGGGTATTCATTGGACAAATATATTATACTAGAACTGACATGTCATTACATTTTCACGCAATTCTGGGTACTGATTTCTCAGGATCTATGCACCCAAACAACCACCTCTGGCCGTAATAACGGCCTTGATACGCCTGGGCATTGAGTCCAGCAGAGCTTGGATAGCATGTACAGGTACAGCTGCTAATGCAGCTTCAACACCATACCACAGTTCATCAAAAGTAGTGACTGGCGTATTGTGACGAGCCAGTTGCTCGGCCACCATTGACCAGGCGTTTTCAATTGGTAAGAGATCTGGAGAATGTGCTGGCCAGGGCAGCAATCGAACATTTTCTGTATCCAGAAAGGCCCTTACAGGACCTGCAACATGCGGTCGTGCATTATCCTGCTGAAATGTAGGGTCATCCCGACTGCTAGTCATACGAGGCCCTTGGGATCGAGCACGGCGTTCCGTATTACCTCCTGAACCCACCGATCCCATATTCTGCTAACAGTCATTGCTGCTCGCGTTGGTCGAGATTCAATGTCGCTATACGATAAACCGCAATCGCGATAGGCTACAATCCGACCTTTACCAAAGTCCGAAACGTGATGCTTCGTGTAAGGGGTAGAAATGCGTACCATCACAACAACGTTTCACCAGGGAACGGCGGTCAACTGCTATTAATACAGCCCATACCGTCGTGAGGTATGAACCACACTATAATCCTACCACCAGTTCTTATACACTGAAATCGGGACTTATCTGACTAGCCCACTTTTTTCCAGCCGTGTAGGGTCCATCCGATATGGTCATGAGCCCAGGAAAGGTGCTGCAGGCAAAGGCACTCGCCTTGGTCGTCTGCTGCCACAGCCCATTAACGTCCCATTTCGCCCCACTGTTCTTACGAATAGGTTCTTTGTACGTCCGACATTGCTGACAGACAAGCGACACTACCACAAATAACAGTAGAAAGCACTGACAACCCTGGGCAAACGCAGCTGCTGTCGGTCGTTAAGTGAACGCCGTCGGCGACTGCGTTGTTCGTGGTGAGAGGTAATATCCGAAATTAAGTTTTCTCGGCACACTCTTGGCGCTGTGGATCTCGGAGTATTGAAACCCCTGAAGATTTCCGAAATGGAAGCGTCTCATGCATCCAGCTCCAACTACCATTCCGCATTCATACTTTGTTAATTCCCATCGTGTTGCGATTATCACGTCGGAAATCTTTCCACATGAATCACCTGAGTACAAACGACAGCTCCACCAATGCACTGCCCTGTTTATACCTTGCGTACGCGATACATCCTTATATGTGGATATAGCTACCATATCACTTTTTCACCTCACTGCACGATGCGTATTCAGTCCGAAAGTGGTTTAATACACCTGAAATGAGTTTGGCTGCGGCGCACCGCAATCTCCCAGCGTACCGAATCCCAGCTTTCTTGGTTGCCGACGTCGGTGCGATCACAGATATCCCTCCCCGATGGCGCTCCCCATCTCTACATTCCACAAACACTGAGTCCTGTTGCTTCCACTGACGTATTGTGACCGCTGTGCCACTGTTTCCTGAACAGTATTTCAACTTCTGCCCCTCTCTCGCATACTGAGTCACCGCGACTCCTCTTTGGAGGGCGTCAGCAGGGCAGACCGGGATTACTTGGCACACAGAATTGCCACTAGCTCGACGACAGCGCTCTAGCTCCAAGATGGCAGGAAACAGAATCTATGTGAAGCTGCGCCATCCGACGTAACTGATTATAAGCGTCACAGTGGAAGGACACCTGCTTTACCTTTTTCTGACTGGTGGGTAGTGTGTTTAATAGTGCATTTTTTCTGTTCCGACGAACCTTTTGATCGAACTGAGGTACTATTGACTGCGGTTTTCGAAAGCATTATCTGCCGTAGATCCCCAGAAGAAAAAGCCGTGCACAGTAGTTCGAAAGAAGCACAGATCACACCCATACACATCCTTCACATCCACTGACATATATGAGCTCAAACATAATCAGTAATATTTCGAAGAGAATGACCTCTTCCATGCCAATCGAAAACATCCATCATCTGAAAGCCATTTCGCACTTTCCTCACCTGTGACGTTCTGAAAGCTACGGATCAAGGCAGTCAGCAGATGCAGCATTTCTCGGTTTCCGAAAAGCATTTGACTCACTACCACGCCTGCGCTTATTATCGAAATAAGATTGTATGAGGTACCAAGCGACATCTGTACCCGGATTAAGTAGTTTTTGGTTCGGAAGATAGTTATCTTGGATGGAGAGTCATCGTCAGATTTGGACGTAACTTCGGGTGTACCCTGGGGGAGCCAATTTGATGCCTTGATATACGCGTTGTATATTAACGACCTTGCGGATAACATTAACAGTAACCTCAGACTTACCCCAGATGGTGCAGTTATCTATAGTGAAGATAGTATGAAATCTTATGAAGATCTGACCGAAAGAATCCCCAGGAACATTCAAAGTGGTGCTCGGATTAGCCACTTGCTGTAAATGTTCAGAAATGTAAAATATTGTGTATTTCACAAAACGATAACACTGTACTCACAGGATACTATGTATCAGCGAGTCACAGTTGGAATCGATAAATTCATATCAAAACGTGGGTATAACACTGCCACTTACTTAATCCACGACTGTGTGGATGCAGTCCATGTCGTGTCCGTGCACTAAGGCAGACTTCGGTTTATTAATAGAACACTAGGGAAAGAACCCAATTACAAGCTGAGTTTCGATTTGAGTACATGTCTCCTTGGAAAAAACAGAATTCATGACCAACAAAAGCGTTAGCCAAATTCAGCTTGAAAGAAGGTATGTCAGAAAGGTACCAAAATTTAGGTGCCTTGGAGAAATCATTCCAGAAAAATCACACAAAAAAGGGAGAACTGAGACTCAGCACACAGGACTATGAATGAGCAGAAATTCCAAACTCTGTTTCCAATGTGAGAATGCATCACTGCATTACAGTTATCAAGCCACTGGTCGCCTACTCAGCACACGGCAACTCAGAGAACTCCAAGTTATCAGAAAGAAATTAAGACGTAGGAAAAACCATGACGGCGAGTGCAAGATCAGGAGCAATACAGACTTGAAGCATCACATCCGTATCACGTCATACAGTGGCAATGTGTCGATACAAGTTCTGTTGCCTTCTAAACAGAGCGCATTCCAGCAGATCGCCAAAGAGGATGCTGAAACACTGTACGAAGTATGCGTGCACCAGACACGTTGGCAAAAACCGAGAATACCAATCAGATCTGGCAATACAGAGGACAGGTCGATATACAAGAGTAATGTTGAGAAGTCGGTTACATAACTAGAAAGAAGGAAAAATCTTAGTCACGGTAATATGTCGTGTTTTTGGTGTTTCCATATTTGAGCAACCCCCTGTACCTGCTACCTCTGTTCTCCTAAGATCCTAACACGGTGTAAGAAACCAGCTGGCGTTAAAAACCACTTCCAAATCACCTCGGAATAGAAAAATACAGGTCCTGTAGGGTTCTCAAGGGAATAGTAAGAATCTAATTTCTTTAGATACTATATACCAGTTTTTTTGGCACTTCAGTGTATAGACACTTGTCTTATATAGGCGTTGCCGATGGCAGCGCCGTATCTTGGCTGTTTACATATCTCGGTATTTTAATACAAGTGTCTGTAGCAGCAGTAACCGATCTAACAACTGCGTCAATGACAGGTTATCAACATGTGAGTTTTAACGTGGTGTTACAGTCACAGACGCAGTGTCTCATCGCTCGTTCGCTGAGGTAACGATGATGTGCGGGTTTTCCCGTACGACCATCTCACGAGTGAACCGTGAATATCAGGAATCCGGTAAATCATCAAATCTCTGACATCACTGCAGCCGGAAAAAGATCCCGCGAGAACGGGACCAGTGAAGAATGAAGAGAATCGTTCAGCGTGACGCAAGTGAAGCTCTTCCGCAAATTGTTGATGGCCCAGCATAGAAATCTGCGACAAGTGATGTTTTCTTGAATGGTTCGCACGCTGTCAGAGTCATGGGCTTTCGAAGCCGAAGGCCCGCTCGTGTGCTCTTGATTACTGCAAGACACAAAGCTTTACGCCTCGCCTGGGACCGTCAACACCGACATTGGGCTGTTGACGACTGGAAAAATGTCGCCTGATCGGACGAGTCTCGCTTCAAATTGTATCGAGTGGATGGACGTGTGCGGGTATTCAGACTACCCATGAATCCATGGACGCTGCATGTCAACAGGGAACTGTTCAAGCTGGTGTTGGCTCCGTAATGGTGTGAGCGTGTGACGCTGGAGTGGTGAGGGACCCCTGATACGTCTAGATACGGCACTGAAACGTGACACGAACGTAAATGGATGCAGGTGATCAGACAGGAAGCTTATGTCCATTGTGCACTCCGTCGGACTTTGGACCCATGGGGTGTCGCATTGTAGCAATTCTGGCAATTCCAGCAGGACAGAGTGGCTCCAGGAACATTCTTCTCAGCTTGGTGCCAGCAGAAGTGTTTAAACTCCACAGAAATGAATATTATTGAGCACATCTGGGTTGCTTTGCAACGTGCTGTTCAGAAGAGATCTCCATCCTCTCGTACTCTTAGGGATTTATGGACAACCCTGCAGGATTCATGGTGTCAGTTCCCTCCAGGTAGTAAGGGCAACAGAAGATCAGAACGAGCTACTAGATGATTTACGCAAGATACTTTAGTGGCATCAAAAGGAGAAATTGTCGATGAGAAGTACAAACCCATGAGTTCTAACAAGATTCCATTGAATAAATAAAATAGTTTTAGTGGGTGTCGATTCAAGTGGGTATATATGGGTTAGAATTATAAGCAATTTCTACCGGAAGAATCAAATACAAAGTTTTGTGGAGAGAGCTAAACAAAGACTCTTCTACCAATAGAGTGCATTTACAAGATGGACAAGCATAGCTCGGGCATTTTTTTCAGTGTGTTTGTTACGACATCTACTATGAGTACTTCTGCGCAGCAAAGGTTTTGCATCAGAAGGGATTGATGCAAGACATCGAAGAGACCGAAAGAAGGACTGCTCATTTTGTCTTATCATGCAATGGGGAAGGGAGGGGGGAGGTAGATAGTCACTAATACAATAAGCGAGTTGGGGTGGCAACCATTAAACCAAAAACCTTGATGTGGTGATTTCGCAACAGTGGTCAAATTGCAAGCAATAATTTCTCTTCTGAATGTCGATTTTTTTGTCTCCTACTTGCATTTACAGAGGTCATCCCTAAGTGTAACAGCAGAAATTTTGAAGTGGAGCGTTGCCAAGCACTTGAACGTCAGTTTGGGAGTAACCATGTTGATGTAGACGAAAGTATAGTTGCAGGTGTAGATGTATGTGATGTTACCTGGCAGCGAAAACATGGATCGCAACGGCGAGAACTGTGTGGACAGCAGCGACACCACTCTCTAATCGTCATCAACATTTATTGACTATGGTAGCTAGGAATTTGTGAGACTAGCCACGAAATCATCTTTTCAAGTGTTACAAGCCGAGTAAGTGGACGATGTACGAATTATTGGAGGATGGACTCGATGCCGAGGACAGCAATAATAGACTACGCACTAAATCAAAGGACAAGCGCAGCATGTGTAAGTTTCCTGCCAAAGAAATGCTTAAATGCCATATCAGACAGTAGTTTCCGCGATATAGTCATAAGGAGGCAGAATCTCTGCGAGAATTTGCTTCAGTAATAGTTATTCCTGTGCGACAATACCTGTCAATTTCCAGATAAACTATTCTGTTGAGGGGGTTCACTTACAAAAGCTTCCGATGTAAATTGGTGACCATGTGCGATTGGTAAAATATAGCTGGGGATTTGCACGCATGTACTACCGATGTATTCGATTTTTACGAAAAACTGCAAATAGTATTAGCCACTGGATGACGCTGTTTCAGAGACGACGTTCCTCCCATATCGCATTGTAAATACGTGACACCGTGTGGCGTGTACTGTCGAACGAAAGTGACGCCTAATGTCCAGATCGTGAAAGCGTCACAACTTCATTGTCACCGGACGTTTAGGCCGTGAAAGTGGCGACACATTTGTCACGAATACCAGGGCGTACGCAGGCGGACACTCTCTCTCTCTCTCTCTCTCTCTCTCTCTCTCTCTCTCTGGCTGGATCTCCAGACTGCCTTACCCGATGGTAATAGACTGGAACATACGTGCAATTCCTAGGCGTCCACGAAAAGTAGTCCACACAAAAGCCATAAACAAAAAAATCTTCGGGAGGCGAGGGTGAAATCGAGGAGACAAACACGAACAGCGGACAAACTTCAGCCGCCAAATGGTTCAAGACAGTAAAATTCGTTTTCTATTTATTTCCTCCAAATATTTCCTCTGCGGTTATTTCTTCTGTCAAACACAATATTACATATCTTTATAAAAGCGAACGCGCTGTTTTTCATATGAGACGCAGCCCAGAATGCAGTTCCGCCGTGAATCCGGTGTTTCGTTTCAAACACAAAGAGGGGAGGAGGAGGCTACAGATTCCGTTCGCTCCGGACGCTGGTGGCCGAATTTAGACTACTGAAAATCTTTTTCTAGACTGTTTGCACGTGGGCGACAACTCTTCAACCAATTTTTACTCCCTGCGTTCACCGAGTGCGCCTCCGTAGCTGAGTGGCCAGTACTGCTGGCTGCCGTGTGGACGAGACGGGATCGATTCTCGGTGCTGCCGGGGATTTTTGCTTCGTGAGAGGACTGGAATGGGGTACACTCAGGCTTGTGGGGCCAATAGAGGACCTACTAGAGTGAGAAATAGCGGCTCCAAAGTCACGAAAACCGACAACAACAAGGAGAACTGTGTGGGTTCGGTACAGGTGGGTGTGGGGTCGGCAGAGACCATTGGTGGAGGATGACATGGCGGTCGGTCGGTGCCACTGAATACTTCGGAGCCTGTGGATGGAGTTTACATTGACGTTCAATGAGTGAACGATTCCTTTCGAAAGATTGCACATTATTAATACACTTCTCGTCAATGTTCTGGCTAATATATATAGCTCTTAAACTGCGTATGTATAGCGATGTCAGAAGAAACCGGCACTACGCAGCATATTAGACTCTAAGTCGTGTGTCCCTACCACTTTCGCGCAACGACGCTCTGAGCGCGTTTTTTACGGAATCGACTAGTTTGAACCTGGGACCTGTTTCTGGTAAGGAGACGCCAGACCACACATGACATGTAGAGTTCAGAAGAGTTCAGTGAGACTAGCGATGATATAACCAAATACTTAATGATTTCAGCGTCAGCTCCACTGCACTCCCTGTAAAAGAATCTTCATATTATAGTGGAAGGGGTTCAAGGCTTAGCTGGTAAAATAACGTGGAAAAAGCAGTTAACTAAAAATAGGTAAGTTTACCATTGGAAATTTTATTCTACTCACAAAACTTGATAAAAGGAAATATTTCAATACAGGATGATAAAAACCATTAGTGCAATTTATAAACAAATTGCGTTCAACAAAAATGGAAACCCATTCAGGGAATATTCGTTCACAAGTTCTACAATGAATCGAAGGATGACCTGTGCCGTATCACATCTATAATCGAGGTTTAAGTTAAGTTTCATAAAAAGAGGAAACTATCAAAATGGTCTACAGTGACCCTCTATTATCTTTACGACTAGTTAAGTAAGTAAGTAAGTAAATTACAGTGACTGATGTGGCTTCTCAATAATTATATAAAACAAAAATCATCACGTTTCAGATTTTAACTTCCAGTAGCAAATGTGGATACCATGAAGTTTAATTGACGATCGACACTAGTATTTCGTAAAAAGGGGATGTAACACATGAGACTTCTGTAGTTCTGAGTGAAGCCTTATGGCGGCACCGCGTGCGTTCATTACTTTGTCGGTGTTTAGGCAGCGTCAGGGGGCGACGGGGTGCACAGCTCCATGCACCTCGCCGACTCCGAAGCAACTCTCTCTTAACTTCTCCTTACTACAATTTACCGAAGTTGGTTTAAAAAAAGATATCTGGTCAGTTGAAAACACAGCCAATCAGGGTTTCAATGTTAACCTTAAGCTCCGCCTACAAAAATTCTGTCTATCCAATGAGAAAGATTATACTTTTTATGGTGGGGCAAGACATTTAACGTTTGCAACGTAACAGAGATGCATATAGTCTCACGCTAAAACTTTCAGCTGGTGTGGTCCTTTTAGTGTTATCGTAAGATCTATACTGTTCTTCTGGGGGGCTCTATCCTTTAACATGGGCTGGGGAGGGGGTGGTCCTGGCGGTTGGCAGGTGACATGAGTGTCCGTCCCTTATCTTAGGGCCTCCTAGCCTACGCGACTCTGCCCTCGGCTTCTGTTCTCGTTTCTTCCCTCGGAACTGCATCTGTTTCATGGTGGGACGGTATGACATGCATTTAGGCATTCTTGTGTTAGTCTGTGGTATTCCATTTGCTCACTCGTTGATTGCATTACTTTGTCACATAGCTCCGAATAAATCCTGACATTAAATTAACCATACTGCTGGATTTGCTATCGTGTAAGGTGTCAGGGTTTTCCATGGAAGATGTTGGATTTGCCTGACAAGAGAACCTACCTAATAGTCGGTATATCCAACTTTGGCACGCATAACAGCGGCGCGACGCACCGTGGCATGGAATCGTTAGGCCTCTGTAGGTCAGTGGAGTCAGTTCACGCCACACCTGCACACGCAGGTCACCTAATTCCCATAAATTCCGAGGAGGGCGGCGATGAACTCTGACGCCACTTTCATTCACATCCCATGTGTGTCCCATCGGAACATCAATTGTAGCTCACCACTTCGTTCACCAAACCATTTCATCACATGACCTTGTTACATGGTGTATTATCTTTTTGAAAGATGCCACTGTCATTGGGAAACATGGTCGTCATACGGGGGTTATGTGGTCTGCAATCAATGTACGATACCCCTTGCCTGTCTAAGTGCCTTGCACAAACTCCAATGGACCCATGGATGCCCACGTGAATCTTCCCGAGACCATTATGGAGCCGCTGTCAGCTTGTCTCTGTCCTGCAGTAAGGGTGTCAAGAAGCCGTTCCCCTGGAAGACGACGGATTTGCACCCTCCCACCGACATGATGAAGTTGGTATCGGGATTCATCAGACCTTGCAACTCTCTGGCAACTACGACTGAAATGGGCACTTGACCATAGGCACTGGATGTCAGCACAGTGGCAGTGTCATGGTGTTAACACACAGCGCACCAAACCCTCCAACGATGTCGTCCACAGCTGACGACCTGTGAATGTGCCAATGTTGAGACAAATTTATACACTGTCTAGCATTAAAGTGTGATGTTAGTTGCACCAGTCTGCCCAGCCTATGACATCTATAATGAGGGGTGACCGCCCAACCCCACGACATCTACCTTCAACACGTGACGAAAGTAAGGTGAAATCACGTTCACTCACCAAAGCATTCCTTGAACACGAGACAAGTTGTGCAGTTTCTGCGCCATCACAATCTGCCCTCCATCAAACACATATCGACCAAGAGCCTTCCCCACTCTACACATGGACAGCATGCTGACTGCTGCTACATGCACTGTGCATGTGTCTGAGTAGCAGTCATTCCTCACCACGTGACGCTGCCATCGCCTTTACAGGATTATGTCAATAGTCGATTCTGATCGCCTTCTAATCGGAAGATATTCCTTGAAAACGCAGATATACTGTGCCAGCACAAGACATAATAGAAGGAACGCAAAGAAGCTTGTGTGTTTCAATGTCAGGGTGAGTGGAGATTATTCCTGAAATGAATAAAACAGTATATTCACAGCGAGCACCAACCGTCAGGCTAGCCCAGGGCGCTAATACGCTGCTTCCTGGGCTCGGGTAGGCGCACCAGCCCCGGATCGAATCCGCACAGCGAATTAACGACTAGGGACAGTGTGCCGGCCAGCCTGGATGTGGTTTATAGGCGGTTTTCCACATCCCACTGGGTGAATGCTGAGCTGGTGCCCACGTCCCGCCTCAGTGCGAACGTTTTCAGATGTCTGCGAGTCGTGTATCTATTTCATGGCTTACACCAGACACACACAGCTAGGATATACTAATTCCTTCCCGATGGGATACAGTGTGGCGACAGGAAGGGCATCTGGCCACCTTCTGCCACTAACATCGCCAAATCCACAGTAACAAGGCCGACCCCGTGCAGAAATGGGACAGAAGCCCAAAGGAAATGATGGTGATTCATAGTGACCACCACAGAAGACATTTTTTCATTTAGGCCATATTTATCGAGCTCTCTTCTTCGCGACACTATCTTACGTAAACACACTGTAATGTCTTCAGAAGTCGAAAATGGTTGTGTGCAGTGAGCATGAAAACGGCAGAACATTGCTGGCAAATCATAATTTTCATGATGAGTCACAAATATAGTGCACCCAGTATCTGAGAGACCAACACAAACACTAGCACATCGTGTCATTCATGTTGCTTTTTCAAATTATGTCGACGCACTGTCATTTTCATGCGTTTGTCACATTGCTCAACGACACAAGTGTTTTCGACTATCTAAGCCATTAAAGAGTATTTTGACCTCTGTCTTAGGTAAACAAATAATAAACTACTCTTATTTGAGTTTTCATTATGTCCTTCTGCTTATCTAACCAGAATCCTGTTCTCCCTGCCACCACACTTGAATAATTCCCAATATATCAACTTCAACCTACCCATTCTCTAATAAAAAGAAATTTTAATGAAATATATGAGAGAAACTACTTGTCCCTCCTGGATATTTATTTTTCTTAACTGTGTAGCCTTCTTGCATGAATAGAAATTAGAGTTTTATGTTCCTAAATTAATCCGTTGCATAGGAACAGAAGCAAACAATTATTGTTTTGAAATTTCAATTTCTCGATGTGAAGCAATCGACCTAAAGGTAAAGAAAACCTTTCGTTTATTTAATTTAGAGCACGTAAATTATCAGATTTTCAGGCAAGCACTCACATGCAATACTAAATGAGTTTGACTTTGGAATCTTTCTCTGTAGTACTACTCTAATCATGCATCACTACGAGAGCGTTAATTATCTAATATGGCGGAACTAGACAGAAAAGAGTGTGACCATTGAGCCAATGAAATCAAGGTGTTCTAGCTGCCATTTTTTTGTGTCTGTAGAGAGGAAGAAAGTTGAGCTCCTGTAGAACAGAAACAATATTGTTAGTAGTGGAACAAAGAGAGGGCCACCTCGCTCTATGCTGTTGCGAAATTTATTCAAGTTGGTGGCTCGAAGATGGCAGCCATAGATGTGGCAACATTGCACTGACGTCGTGGTGGGAAGTTCACATTTTGGCGCGAAAATAGGAAGTGGAGTTAGGTTAGTGGAGATAGCCCGGTTTACCTGTCTCCCCCTCCCCTCCTCTGCACTCCCCTACGTCCTCCATACGGAAGTTCGTGGGAAAAGGACTCAGTCCGATCAGTACTGCTAGATAGGACAGACATGTCTTTATTTAAACAATGTACCACATTGCATACAAAATAAACAGTTTGGCTGTAGCTACTGTCTATGACAACTCAGTTTGTTCACCTTAAGGTCTGGTGGTGGTTGTGTGTGCTGGGTAAGTTGGATTCAGAGGGCGCTGTTGGTCTGTCTTCCCCAGACTGCCATCTTGGGTTACATCACAGTAGAGGAGAAGTCGTGGCAAAAATTCGCTCAGTCTGTGCTGAGATTCTCAACACGATGGAAGCAGTTTCTTACTGTGTACTATCTGTTCAGCGTATGAAATGTCGGTACTGGAGAAGGAAAAGTTGAAGGGTTATATTAACTGTAATCATGGAGCTAAGTCGACAGCCCTCTGCACAATGTTTGGAAAGCAATGATATTTGGTGAATGTGTGAAGAAGACGAAAACACTTCATCGATAATGAAGATGCAGCTGGATTGGGCTAAGTTACAGCATACACATTTATCAGCATGAGTTGCGAAGTGTAACAGTAGATCATTCGATAAAAGTTCATTCAGTCTTCTGAAGTGCAAGAGGCAAGACATTCACCCACTTGGCACTATAAAATGGCTTTTATCTTAATAATATGTATATTTATAAAGGGTGTTACAAAAAGGTACAGCCAAACTTTCAGGAAACATTCCTCACACACAAAGAAAGAAATGATGTGATTTGAAGAGAAGTAATAAAATGAGCTCTAACATGGAAAGTGTCCACATAACATTAATCATGGAATGGAAACACGCACGAACAGAACGTACCAGCGTGACTTCAAACACTTGTTACAGGAAATGTTCAAAATGTCCTCCGCTAGCGATGATACATGCAGCCACCCTCCGTCGCATGGAATCCCAAATGCGCTGATGCAGCCCTGGAGAATGGCGTATTGTATCACAGCCGTTCACAATACGAGCACGAAGAGTCTCTCCATTTGGTACCGGGGTTGCGTAGACAAGAGCTTTCAAATGCCCCCATAAATGAAAGTCAAGAGGGTTGAGGTCAGGAGAGCGTGGAGGCCATGGAATTGGCCCGCCTCTACCAATCCATCTGTCACCGAATCTGTTGTGGTTCATGGACGATGGAGCTGGTGCACATTTCAGTCGAAGTGTTCGTACGCTTCTCAACATGTTGTGTCGTACTTGTAAAGGCACATGTTCTAGCAACACAGGTAGAGTATCCCATATGAAATCATGATAACGTGCTCCATTGAGCGTAGGTGGAAGAACATGGGGCCCAATCAAGACATCACCAACAATGCCTGCCCAAACGTTCACAGAAAATCTGTGTTGATGACGTGATTGTGAAAATTTACAATCAACATGCGTGGGCTGACGAGAATCAGCACGCAGTTGTGCAATTTGATCAAGTTGGAATGAAGCCTCATCCGTAAAGAGAACATTTGCACTGAAATGAGGATTGACACATTGTTGGATGAACCATTCGCAGAAGTGTACCTGTGGAGGCCAACCAGCTGCTGATAGCGCCTGCACACGCTGTACATGGTACGGAAACAACTGGTTCTCTCCATACAGTGAAGTGGTCAACGTTACCTTGGACAGCAGCAACTTCTCTGACGCTGACATTAGAATTATCGTCAACTACACGAATTGCCTCGTCCATTGCAGGTGTCCTCGTCGTTCTAGGTTTTTCCCAGTCGCGAGTGATCGGCGTCTTAGGGAGCACGGAATATTCCAGCCTATCAATTGCTTCGAACGTCTTCCTGTCGGGACACCTTCTTTCTGGAAATCTGTCTCAATACAAACGTACCGCGCCACGGCTATTGCCCCGTGCTAATCCATAGATCTGCCAACTCCGCTTTTGTAAACATTGCACTGACTGTTCAAATAACTTACGGGTTTGCTGCCGGGTGACATCGTCGACCACCGCCGATATTTCGACAGGAGCACACCCTGCCATTCTCAAAACCCTGATACAAAAGGTACAACAAATAAAAAAATATATTTTAAATTATAGTGTATTCGTAATGTAAGTGTTTTGTCTTAGTATATTTTATAGAATTTACTTAAAAAATTTAAAATAATATTTCATAAAATTCAATAAAATTATTTTTTGTTTATTTTATTATATTTATTTATATTAAATAATTAAATAATCAATGGTCAGTGGAGTTCAGAACCGTACTATTGTACAAGAACATAATCTCTCATAATTTCTTAATCACAGTAATTAGATTGTTAGTTATTGAATGAAAACTAAAATACAGGAAAAGAAATGCATTCTCTATAGTGAATTTTGTTGATTGATAGACGGTGACGACAATGAAGTTCACCTTTTCCAAAAACAAGATATTTCTATTCTTCACTTCCAGAAAATTTGTATACATAAATGTTTGGCAACTCTTAGACATACTTTACACCGGTTTTATTACTAAAATATCAATTTTCATTAAATGTAACAGGGCGTGTTGCTAGGCCGTCGCTCAGAACGTATTCTTTTTTTTTTAATAAATAAATTTTTTTAGAGTCCATACTCAGAGATTCACAACTACTATCGTTGAGGGGATTGCGCGCTTAAGAGTTTCTTGCTGTCCAGCTATGCTTCACTTCACTTCACTTCAAGTACTTTGCAAATACTATAAATGTAAATGTGATTCAAAAACATTACTGAGCTTCTCAGAATAAAATCAGGCACAAATTAGTTAAAAAAAAGGGGCAGTGAGGCTCACATAACATTACAGCACGCACGCTCCCTGGTCACGCCAGGCTCACGGCACGGCCGTGCGGTGGCTGCAGGGGCGTCCGTGCGCTGAGTACCTCCTGTGGGATCCTGCCCACTTAGCTTCTTAGACACCCCATAAGAGACGTATTCTTGGATAACTAGACAGCACACAAGCAAATCGTATTAAAGGAGTTTATTACAGTAATTGAACTGTTAATACTTAACTTTGCATGTCGCCGATTACTTGCGACCCATCATGTAGAAACCAAATAATCGAAGTCCTTTGATAGCTACTATTTCCTGTGCAAGCTAATCACACAAGTTTATTCTCATCGTGTAGATGCCGCTCCTGTCGTGGTGACACGGACTCTAAACAAAGGTCACAGCACACGTGTGAAACCTCCCTGAGACACTTTGCGCGCTTTTATGGGAAATACCACGTCCTTCCCTTGTCTTTGAGCACGAGCTTTTTCAGTACGTATTAAACTCAGTTGAATATGTTTCTGGAAGTACGTTTAACGAATTAAGTAGAGTCTCTGTCTGAGTTTTGTGATGTATACCGCCACCATAGAACAAACTGTTGTGCAGCGATCTTTCTAAAGCACGCAAGTATTCCAGAGTAGTGGAGGAAGGCTGAGAGACTTCACTAGTGTGCCACTATTTTTGTAAAGTGTTTAAATCCTCAAGAAATTTGCAACTGGAATGATGCTTTAAAGAATTTGTTTCAAATATACTTGCACACAGAGCACTGCATTGCCTTCCAATTCCGTGGAATTGGAATACGTTACGGGAAATATACCCGAAAATACATCGCGTGGGAATATTGTTTATTCGCTGAAACTAAAATAAGAGTTTCGACACGGTGTATTTGCGTTCATTTAAGACTATCGCACATCACGTAAAACAAATGTTGTGAAGTACACCATGGCAGTACTTGGCTACACGTGGCGCGGCCGTAATTGGGGAGCCGCAAAGCGGCAGCGCTTCTTCTGTGAGCGGCAGCAGAGTGAAGCGGCGGCCGGAAGCGGGGCCTTGGCGGCCGAATACACGGGCTCGCGAACCCCGTCACCGGCAGAGCACCGCCAACCTGTCCTGCGTGCGGAGACCAGCACTCACCTGCAGGAGGGATGGAATGACGCAGTCCTATTGGCTCCTGAAAATACGATTCAGCACTGGATCCCGTCGACTCGCTGTGTCTATATAAACCGTAGCTGCTCCACGCCTGTCCCATTCTGCCAGCGTCAGTTCGCCAGTGACGCCGTTCTTTTAGTTGTGTGTGCGTCTGTTTGATGTTGAAAATGAAGCGTTCGGCTACATCACACACCGTCAGCGTTACTGGCAGGCAAATAACATAGACTTGTAGAAGAAGAAGAACTGCCGCGCAAGTAACATTTTTTTTTTTTTTTGTAAATATGTAGCTATGGCGTTGAAATAGGGAAAAATATTGTGTGTTAAAAAGTCTGGTCGGTAATTTAGTTTCTTTTCCTTGTTCTACAGCTCTACTCCAGGATTTAGCCTGGAGTGCGAGATTGGGTAGACGGGGGGGGGGGGGAGGAGGAGGAGGAGGAGGAGGAGGAGAAGGAAGCTGGAGCACAGAGAACTCTCCCTGTCGAGCTCCAGCCTCCCTTGTGGAAAGCCAAGTGCGTGTTAAACGAATGATACAGAGACAAATTACACTACTACTACTACTGCTACTGCTACTACTACTACCATGAATTTCTTTTTATTTCTCATTACATACTTCTTTTTGTTAAAGCTCACATGGTGAAAATACAGCTTAAGGTAGCGGCAATAATGGAGGCTGAAAAAGTGCACACTGAGGAACAGCCGACCGCAGCGTATACACAGCGCAACAGTCACGGAAGCACAGAAAGAAAAGAATTACATAGCTACTACTACATAGATATTTCAAATAAAAGCTATTTTTTTCGTCTTGGTGCAGCAACAATTCTAGAGATGCTAAAGCTCGTAGGCAGCTGGAAGCTATTCGCCAACTGCAGCAGCAGTGTCTGGCACGCAGTGAGACAGCAGAGTGGAAAGAAAACATTTCCAATTTTTTGTTTGTTTGTGTCTGCAGTATTGAACTTTATATATAAGTTGGTCCATTGATCGTGACCGGGCCAAATATCTCATGAAATAAGCGTCAAACGAAAAAACTACAAAGAACGAAACTTGTCTAGTTTGAACGGTAAAACCAGATGGCGCTATGGTTGGCCCGCTAGATGGAGCTGCCATAGGTCAACCGGATATCAACTGCGTTTTTAAAAATAGGAACCCCCATTTTTATTACATATTCGTGTAGTACGTAAAGAAATATGGATGTTTTTTGGACCACTTTTTTCACTTTGTGATCGTCTAAAATTGTGATAGATGGCGCTATAATAGTCACACCAACTGTTCCATATGTTTAACAGGTAGGTTTTTAAAATAAAATGCTTAAAATACAGAACGTAGGTACGTTTAATTTCGGTTGTTCCAATGCGATACATGTACCTTGGTGAACATATCACGCAGTCAACAGCATGCGTTCTCAGAAATGATTACCTGTAAATACCACATTAATGCAATAAATGCTCAAAATGATGTCCGTCAACCTCAATCGATTTAGCAATACGTGTAACGACATTCCTCTCAACAGTGAGTAGTTCGTCTTTCCTAATGTTCGCACATGCACTGGCAATCCGCTGACGCAAGTTGTCAGGCGTTGTCGGTGGATCACGATAGCAACTCCTTCAACTTTCCCCATAGAAAGAAATTCGGGGACGTCAGATCCGGTGAACGTGCGGGCCATGGTATGGTGCTTCGACGACCAATCCACCTGCCATGAAATATGCTATTCAATACCGCTTCAACCGTACGCGAGCTATGTGCCGGATATCCATCATGTTGGAAGTACATCGCCATTCTGTCATGCAGTGAAACATCTTGTAGTAACATCGGTAGAACATTAAATGGTGCAATGTATGCTGATTTCCTACGTAGATTGCCATCGATAAAATGGGGGCCAATTAACCTTTCTCCTTCAATGCCGCACCATACATTACGCCGGCAAGGTCGCTGATGTGCAAAAAATCTGTCTGAACGTAGTGTACAGTTCTGGCACTAGGCACAAGAGAAATTACGGGACGATAAGTCGTCGCCATGCAATTCCTGGTGCATAGAAGTGTGGTACGGGTGTAATTGATGTTGACGCAGCATTCTCAACACCGACGTTTTTGAGATTCTCGATTCTCGCGTAACTTGTCTGCTAGTGATGTGCGGATTAGCCGCGATAGCAGCTAAACCAACCATAGCGCCATCTGGTGTCCCCCTTCAAGCAAGACAAGTTTCGATCTTTACAGTTTTTTTCATTTGACGCTTATTGAGTGCGATATTTGACTCGGTCACTAGCGATGATGGACCACCCTAATTTTATATATATACATATATATAATGTTGTAGACGAGTTGGATCAGAGACTGACGAGGATGAGATACCTGAATGGGTCAGTGAAATGGCCACAGACGAAGGGCTGCAAAGGGGCAGGGTGACCTGGCCGTTTTAGAGGACGAGTTTCCTAAAGGGGTGTTATAGACACCTGACAATGTCAATTAAACGCTTACGCCGTGGACCCAGAGTGAGAAACGTAATTACTCACTCTACTCACAAATCATCAGTATTCCTTCTTTCCTTGCATCAGCAGCAAGCAATACTAGAACAAACATCAAAACCTTTAATGAAATGGAGTCTGTTGCTATATGTTTTAATTTTACGATGGTTCATGGTACGTACAATAAAAAGACGTGTCGAATGAAGATTATGGAAAATGTTATCTCTCTTCAAACATAACAAATACATTCAACGTCCGATAAGCAGTAACATCACGGCTATTAGCACTCTCCAACCCAGCAAGGGCTTTAACTGTTCCACCATTACATCGAAGTACAGCAACTGAATTCTGGAGTATTTACTTCGTCTTCTTTCGTGAAGGGATTACGGAAAACTGACATATCTCGCACTGACATCCGCACTAAAGTACACCGGTGGCAAAAAACCGTCAATACCGTCACTGCGCGGTAGCGATGGAAAATGTTACCGATGATGGTGCCACTAAAGCGGAGTTACTAAATACAAAGAGATTCTGGTCGTATGTAAATTTCGAGCTTCCGTAAAACTTAGCATGCCAAATTCAGAAGAACGCAAAATCCCCAAGACTGCCTATTTTCGTTGCTTCTGCAACAGTGTTCTGACGTGTTTTGTGTACCATGGTGGATCAGTCCCGTCTCTTATTAACTTCTGCGGTATGAATGTATCTATTGCTGTCGATACTTAATCTTTGAATTTGAGCCATATCTTGTCTACACTTACATAATTGCCTTCCTAAGAGAGAGTCTCCTTCCTTTCCAAGCTATCAAGGGAATTTTTATCTGCTGTTTTAAATAGATATAATTTGCATTTATTTTTAGTGGTTTTGGTTGATATGGTTTTGAGCCTCTCTACAATGACCTTGTCTTAACTAATCCCTGTATCCGTCATGACGCTCTCTATTAGATCAGGATTATTTGTGGCTAAAATGTCCTTCTAGTGAAGGACATCACGTCACCATACCGTAGCTGGAATACTCAGTGATTGCAGACGCCTTTGAGGAGCAAATCTTGTTCACAAGGATCGAGAATCCGGCAGGAGGACACAGCGACCCTGTCGTGTTTCTAAGGGTTGGGATGGGTTAATTTGGGGAGGAGACCAAACTACGAGATCATCGGTCTCATCAGATTAGGAAAGGAAGTTGGCCGTGCCCTTTGAAACGAACCATCTCAGCATTTACATGAAGCGAATTCGGGAAATCACGGGAAACCTAAATCAGGTTGGCCGGACGCGTTATTGAACCGTCGTCCTCCCAAGTGCGAGTCCAGTGTGCTAGCTCCTGCGCCACCTCGCTCGGTGCTTCTAAGGACGTGCCTTTCTGTCTTGGAAACGGATCCCTGGTATCCTGCCATTAAAGGCAGTGTAGTGGTCTGTATCAAACTGTCACAACCCCTACTCCCCCCTCCCTGAAGTTGCCTCTATGGTTGAAGAGATAAGTCTTCATTATCTTGGGGGGGGGGGGGGGGAGGGGGCGTGATAAAGAAAATGGTTCAAATGGCTCTGAGCACTATGGGACTTCACATCTGTGGTCATCAGTCCCCTAGAACGTAGAACTACTTAAACCTAACTAACCTAAGGACATCACACACATCCATGCCCGAGGCAGGATTCGAACCTGCGACCGTAACAGTCGCGCGGTTCCGGACTGAGCGCCTTAACCGCGAGACCACCGCGGCCGGCCGTGATAAAGCGGAACACGTCAATCACCGACTGGTTTCGTGAATCCATCTTGAGTGCTGTACAGGCTCAGTGTTCCGAGATGGAAGTGAGATGGCGAGCGAAAGCACTCGTCCGAATACTGCACCTGGACATCCATATACGTGTCTGTTATCCAATAAATAGGGGTGAGAGCTATATCAAGCTCCTTAACTATACAGATAATAAGCAGGCATGCATTAATATCGAAAATAGAAAGGAACAGCCTTGTTCTGCATGATAAGTCATAGCCTGCGAGAGAAATTACAATTTCAGAGATCATCCTGAGTGTCCCAGAACATACTACGTAGCTGATAATATTCGCGGGTATTACTACTTCGATGGTATCGAGTTCCCCCATCAATGTCGAGGATATACCTAAATTTGAGGCGCAGAACACTGAAATATCTGTTCACGTTTATGGCCTGGAGAAGAAAAGGAAGCCAGATGAGCAGGACGAGTCCGCAGTTGTCAGCACCACCATTTCTCAAACTTCGCCAGTGAGGGTGAGATGCAGGCAAACGTGCTACTCTTCTGAACGTGATTATTATGATTAGCGTTTGAATCATTGACATCTCCCGAATCCTTTTCATCCTACTGAGTAAGCATCATGGTAAACGGCATATTTACTTAAGGTGCCTGAATTATTTTTCCTGCCGGCCGCAGTGACCGAGCGGTTCTAGGCGCTTGAGTCTGGAACCGCGCGACCACTACGGTCGCAGGTTCGAATCCTGCCTCGGGCATGAATGTGTGTGATGCCCTTGGGTTAGTTAGGTTTAAGTAGTTCTAAGTTGTAGGGGACTGATGACCATAGCTGTTAAGTCCCATAGTGCTCAGAGCAATTTGAAACTTTTTTTAAATTTTTCCTCAGACAAGCTATTAGCGGCACATCTATCAGATTTCGCTTCCAAGGACCTGGTACATGTTATGATGCCTAAAAATGCTCACTACCAGGAGCGACTCATCTTTTGTAGACTTTTTGAATTTATCTTCCTCAATAGTGTTCGCGCCTTTGAATGCCTCCTCGCACCTGTGACGACTTTGTATCGTCCTATATCGGTAAAGGTGGTGTATCAACACGAATCAATCTGCAGTTTGTAGCAGTTAAGACTCATATCATATGTGACAAATTTGATGTCGGGGATAATCCTGCAGTTTGACTGCTCACTGAGTTCGAAGGAGAATGATATGACAGTCAACCGCGTTACTGTACAAATCTTCAACCTCTCGTGAAATATTTTCGATTTGGCCATGGGAACGTTGACGCTGTAAAGCATATTTGCGGGCTGTCGATTGATCCCTACGAGGAGTTTCCGAGTTTCTATCCGTGTCTACTCATGGGGAAGTTCCCAGGCGGTGCAATCTACCAAAGCACATAGCCGTTTTCTTCCATTATTTAAGTGGGGATACGCTCACTTTCTTGCTGGCTAATGTCGGCCTGGAGAAGGATCAGCTGAGTGTCCTGTCTGAGAGCGCCAGGAAACACATTTCATTCTTGGAACGAATGACGCCAGGGGTTACGCTCCGCTTCCTGACACGCTACGTTTTATGCAGCCGCCACTCTAGAAACGCATTGAAACTCTACCTCAGAGGTAATGCATACCAGTGGAGCTGCATTTCCAGATGAGGACTAGGAAGGGGATTTTCCCATAAAAGTATGTGTATAATATGCATGCATTATGGCATCTCCTGTAAGGTTTCTGGAGAATTCAGTTTTGCCAGAGTATGAGTATGCCGTGAATGTCTGGTGGGAATTCGACATTCACACTTTAAGGGAGTATGCATGGCTCTACATGGACATAGGTGTGCACTTGCTTGCGGATATTCCTGGGAAATTCCGGAGTCTATGCATGACCACATAATTTCTGCATCCGGCTTTTTATTACACGGCAACTCCGTTTCCTTGAGTATCGAAATCCAAGCCAATCAAGATCTGTTATTGGAAGAAATATCTTTAGGTACACGGATGTGGTATCAATACGACGGGTGTCCGGCACATTTTTCGCTGATGGCTAGAAATGAATTGCAGAGACAATTCCCAAATCGCTGGACTGGATGTGGAGGAGATGTGTCGCGGCCAGCTCGTTCGCCAGACTTGACGCCTCTGTCTTTTACAAATACCCACAAGAAAAAATGCATTGTTTATAAAGGTGTTACAAGTACACCTGAAGGTATCTAAGCACATGCTCGACAATTCTCCCTCGGATAAGTGCCGAAGTGATAAGGAATACCACTCAATGCGTGAAAAGACCATATCAATGCAGTGCTGCAATATTCATCACTTCCAAAACCTTCTGTATATGGACCTTGATACCACCCTTGTGACCTTCGTGGACCATCAGAGACCTTACTGTTTCACATCATTAGTACTTATTTTCTGATAGCGGCTATCGAGACGAATCCAAACTTTGGCATCCCATTAAAAAAAAGTTAAAGTTGACCTTAATATCTCTGAAGCGACACCGCCTTGCAGCAAAAAAACATCGTCATATTATGGCTCCCTTTGTCCCATTCAAATTTTGTCCTACAAACTTTTCAGTTCCTATCATACTTTCGAAGTTATTCTAGGTGGCATTAGTTAGTGACTCAACCTGTTTAACACTCCACTATGGAACATTGCACCACAGTTTTCTGGACATCTTAGACGAATGTGTTTTCTGTCAACATAACCGACTGTAGTTGGGAAGTTTTGTATGGTTTTCTACATACCGTAAAAGATTTGTGTAACACACTCGAAATGTTGTGGGATTTCCACTAGCCACTCAACATGCAATAGTTGAATCCACAATATGCACAATGGTAGTGAATTCTGTTGTGAATGTCAGAGCAATAACTCATGAAACAAGAATTGTTACAGTTTCATAGAAACTAGAAGAGTTTTTCGAGATATCTATGGTCCTTAAAAATGGTGTTATTTCATTGGAAAAATCTGTAGTAGCTTGGATATCGGGTATTAGTCACATGGCAAAATATTCTCGTCTTTGCGTACTGTCAGTTGCCAGAATGTTATTCCCCATATCTCAAACGGTTTGAGATATAGAAACGTTACACAAATTTCATTCTGGATTTTTCGCTAGCGCGCGACCTTGGAACGAAGCGCTTCCATACAATCAATTTTCTTGAGATGGTGATAGGTAACATACTAAATTATCCTTTAAACTTAGAAAGATATAGCTATCTATGTTTCATGAAACATGTGACGTAACATCCAGCAAACGTGAATTTATAGCGAGCACTGTTTTTCAATAAAACTTTCAAAATTAAGTAACCTACTGCAAGAATTTCTAAAAGATCACAATGACAGCTTCATGATGAGCTGCCTATCATTTCACAAACGAGTAAAGCTGTGAGATGCGGGAGAATCAACTATTTTTCAGTAGTAGTTTGAGGGAGACTGCAGTTGGGCCGGCTGCCGCGCCGCTAGCAGCTCCCACTGCAGGGCTTTCCGCTTAGGTCACATGAAAATTAAAAGTTTTGCAAAAATATTTACCACTTTGAACCTGTTTATCAGCAATATTCCTCCATCCTTCTTGTCCTTATAATCTGCTTCGCCTGTACCATACATTTTGAAGAGGGCTGAAGTTGTACTTCCTCACCTGTTCTTTGAAGAGAGGATGTGTTGACCTGATATCACATGAGAACCGAGCGACTCAGTTCCTTGCGTCTTTTTCTAGCCAGATTTTTAATCTCCTGGTAAAGCGACGCGTAATACGTACGGCAGCTGTCAGTCAGGCAGAGTGCATCGCATTCTGCAGCCAATTTCCTGAGGAAGTTTTCCTGTAGCTGACGCTCTGTTTTGTGAGCGGCCGCTGCCAAAAGGTCTACTTTGTCCGTTCAGCTTGTTGCAGGATTCCTCCTTATCCCATGGGCAGTACTTCCAATAACAATTTTTTTGTTTGTTCGCTGAAGGCCACTGAACTGTCGTTCTTGTTGGACACCGTCTGTTGGAATACCTAGCACATCTACTTTATATTCGTTTCTGAAGGGCCTAATTGTTTCACGCCAACCAGTACTCGACACGCGTAAGAGACAGAGAAGATGTAGCTTCCCTTCTGCCTATGTGTCCCTTTCATACTGGTACCGCGGCGGTGCATAACTGTTTCCTTCTTACCCGACACGATGTATTTCCTTACACTAGTATCGTATCGTTAGCTTCCACATTGGGCAGCAGACAGTTTCATGTTGAAAACAGATAAATTGATACGAAAATAGTAATCCGATTTTGCAGAGTGAAACACTGTTGAGTTTTTCTCTTTGAGAACTGCAACCTAGCAGCATAAATTCGTGTACTTCCATTCGGAAAAGCTAACTTGATACCAATATCTCTTTAATTAATGTGCCTATGAGAAAATACTATTCACCAAGATTATCCGCCAGCCGGAATATCCACAGTTAAAGATCGCTGTTTGGTGGGTGCTTCCTCAGAGCTGTAGAGGATTCCGTTTGATAGCTTTACTACCATGGCGAGTGGTTATGGTCCACGCGGCCGCGCTGCGGTGCGTGAAGTGGCCAGACGCGATCATGAGGGACAATATGAAGGAGCCGGGACTGGCAGCAGCACAGAGAACCCCGAGCAGCACAACAATCATACAGAGGTTGCAAGAACAACAGTCGCCGAGGAAGAATCAAAACAGGTCGGAAGCATATGGAAAGAAGAAAGGTGCCGAAACAATGAAGGCACAGTCAGAATCCAGCGAAATATTTTTGTCAGTCAAGGCATCTTTGTCCCTGCCAACCGTTATGAACGTTTGAGTCTCCCAGTCTATATCCGGCAAATTAAAATCTCCACCCAGAACTATAACATGGTGGGGAAATCTAAAAAAATTTGGAAAATATTTCGAGTAGTTTGTTCAGAGCTTCTGATAGCTCGCTCAATCCAACTCCGATTTTAAGTGCTTTATCTGAAAACTACCTTGAGCAGTTAAACAGAGAACCGACTCGTGGCGATAACATATTAGACCTTCTGGTGACAAACAGACCCGAACTATTTGAATCAGTTAATGCAGAACAGGGAATCAGCGATCATAAAGCGGTTACTGCATCGATGATTTCAGCCGTAAATGGAAATATTAAAAAATGTAGGAAGATTGTAATCTACTTTTTGTCACTTTTGCTAAAAAGAAAACAGTACCTGACGGCTCAACACAAAAGTTTTGTCTAAAGTACAGATTGTCCACTGATCCGCAACACTAAGTTCAAAACCATCGTACAATATGCGTTAGATGAGTATGTGCCAATCAAGATCGTAAGAGATGGGAAACAGATGGGAAAGAGCCACCGTGGTACAACAACCGAGTTAGAAAACTGCTGCGAGAGCAAAGGGAACTTCACAGCAAACATAAACATAGCCAAAGCCTTGCACACAAACAAAAATTACGCGAAGCGAAATGTAGTGTGAGGAGGGCTATGCGAGAGGCTTTCAATGAATTCGAAAGTAAAGTTCTATGTACTGACTTGGCAGAAAATCCTAAGAAATTTTGGTCCTATGTCAAAGCGGTAGGTGGATCAAAACAAAATGTCCAGACACTCTGTTTCAGTACCATTTTGGTCACAGAGGATGACAGACTAAAGGCCGAAATACTAAAGGCCGAAATACTAAATGTCTTCTTCCAAAGCTGTTTTACAGAGGAAGACTGCACTGTGCTTCCTTCTCTAGATTGTCGCACAGTTGACAAAATGGTAGATATCGAAATAGACGATAGAGGGATAGAGAAACAATTAAAATCGCTCAAAAGAGGAAAGGCCGCTGGACCTAATGGGATACCAGTTCGATTGTGGTGGATGACATCGGAAGTTCACTGAGGCTTTTTGCAGATAATGCTGTGGTGTATCGAGAGGTTGCAACAATGGAAAATTGTAATGAAATGCAGGAGGATCTGCAGCGAATTGAAGCATGGTGCACGGAATGGCAATTGAATCTCAATGTAGACAAGTGTAATGTGCTGCGAATACACAGAAAGATAGATCCCTTATCATTTAGCTACAAAATAGCAGGTCAGCAACTGGAAGCAGTTAATTCCATAAATTATCTGGGAGTACGCATTAGGAGTGATTTAAAAATGGAATGATCATATAATGTTGATCGTCGGTAAAGCAGATGCCAGACAGATTCATTGGAAGAATCCTAAGGAAATGCAATCCGACAACAAAGGAAGTAGGTTACAGTACGCTTGTTCGTCCACAGCTTGAATGCTGCTCCGCGGTGTGGGATCCGCATCAGATAGGGTTGATAGAAGAGAGAGAGAAGATCCAACGGAGAGCAGCGCGCTTCGTTACAGGATCATTTAGTAATCGCGAAATCGTTACGGAGATAATAGATAAACTCCAGTGGAAGACTCTGCAGGAGAGACGCTCAGTAGCTCGGTACGGGATTTTGTTAAAGTTTCGAGAACGTACCTTCACCGAAGAGCCAAGCAGTATATTGCTCCCTCCTACGTATATCCCGCGAAGAGTCCATGAGGATAAAATCAGAGAGATTAGAGCCCACACAGCATCATACCGACAATCCTCCTTTCCACGTACGATACGAGACTGGAATAGAAGGGAGAACCGATAGAGGTACTCAGGGTACCCTCTGCCACACACCGTCAGGTGGCTTGCGGAGTATGGATGTAGATGATCCGGTAACTATCTGTGGCGAGTAGCTTAGTAGTCAGCTGAGCGCCCTGGACAGCAGTCAGCTAAACTATACTTTTCTGTGTTTAGGTCTCTATGAGAACAGTGAACTAAGTTTACAGTTTGTAATTTTCGTCGCATCAGTTGAAGCGTTTTGAAGTATCCTTAAAACACAAGCTTTTGTTATGCATTTTAATGTGTATTCACACGGAAACACACCAGTTACCTTTCCTATTTACAAATCTAAATAAGCACCTATATTATAACCTTGCAGGATAATTAGGGAAACAAGACTGCAGTTTTATGGACATGCAACACATACCGAATGGAGAGTAACAGACTAATCAACGAGATCGTCAATTTACTAAACACCTACAAATCCAAATCCACGTGGCACACGAAACTGACAAAGACACGAAAACTACTGGAATTAGAATGGACACAATAGATAAAAGAATAATTTTCGTTGCTGTGATACTCCCTCCTTCCTTCCATGGAGTCGTTCCGTTTGCAGGCTTGTTTCTTTCCTAAAATCCTGTCCGTCGTGTTGCTTCTGTAAAAAGTAAACACAAAGAGGTAAAACCAAAGTTGAGTTATGGTGCCCTAAAAAAGTGTTGTTCGAATTAATGAATAAATAGGTGCTTACTGTGCTGCGCAAACGCCTGTGACATTTTCAGCAAAACTTTTCCGTGTCTCCACGTTGTGTTTATGAACAGACGTTTTGGCCGTTGTCACGAGAGTCAGCCACCACAGTGGGGTGTTTACTGGCAGGGTGAAGCTACGCCACATGATCCGACTGTCCAGAAAGATCTGAACGCGTCACTGGACCAGCAGTAATGTCGCTGAACTCAAGCAGCACTCCCTTGCGCCCTAACCGAAGACAGTGCTGCCAAAGCAGATTTACTAAACAAAGCCTTCTGAAATGCCTTCACAAAAGAAGAAGTAAATATTCCACAATTCGAATCGAGAACAGCTGCCAACATGAGTAACGTAGAAGTAAATATACTCGTAGTAGTGAAGCAACTCAAATCACTTAAACTCCGAAAGGAGCCTAATTAAAATACAGTCTGGACCACAAGACTTGATTTTATTAGGTATGGAGCTAATGAATCAGCAATCACATACAATCGTTCGCTCGAAGTAAGATCCGTACCCAAAAAACTTGAAAGTTTGACAGGTCACACCAATATTCGAGAAAGGTAGTAGGAGTAATCCACTAAGTTACAGGCCCATATCGTTAACGTCGATATGCAGCAGAATTTTGGAACATAGACCGTTACCTTATATTGTGTTCGAACATTATGAATTATCTCTATTTATACACAGTCAACATGCTTTTCACAGGAACGATGTTTTCTAAACCCAACTAGCTCTTAATTTGCATGAAGTGCTGAGTGCTATTGACAAGGGATTTCAGATCGATTCCGTATTCCTGGATTTCCGGAAGACTTTTGACACTGTACCACACAAGCGGCTCTTAGTAAAATTGCGTGCTTATGGAATATCGTCTCAGTTATGTGACTGACCTCTCTGAGATGGAATCGCAAATCCACAGATCGTAGTAATTCAGGAAAGTCAGAGTACCTTGGGGAACGCCTGAAATCACTTCTATTTTAGTGTTCCTTATCTATATAAACGACAACGTCATCTGCAAACTGCAAAACGAATTAGAAAAAAATATCTGAATGATGCGAAAAGTGGCAATTGACCCTAAATAACGAAAAGTGTGAGGTCATCCAAATGAGTGCTAAACGGCACTCGAATTTACGGCTTTTAGATTAGACTGATTTATCTTGTAACCGAAGTTTAACTAAATAACTAGGTATTACAATTACGAACAACTTAAATTGGAAGGAACACATAGAAAATGTTGTGGGAAAGGCTAACCAAAAGCAGCGTTTTATTGGCAGGACACTTTGAACTTTTTCGATGTACTCCGTCAGTCCTGCCTAGTAAGGATCCCACACCGCGCAGCAGTATTCTAAACGAGGACTGACAAGCGTGGTGTAGGTAGTCTCCTTAATAGGTCTGCTACATGTTCAAAGAAAGGCACCACGTTTTATATTATCACGAAATGTGGGAGAGAGTGTCACAGATATGATATAGGATTTGGGTTGGAAATCATTAAAAGAAAGGCATTTTTCGTTGCGACGGACTCTTCTCACGAAATTCCAAACACCAACCTTCTCCTTCGAATACGAAAATATTTTTTTTGACACCGACCTACATAGGGAGGAACGATCACCACGATAAAATAAGGGAAATCTGAACACCTATATCTTTCCGTAAGAGCTCTTTCTTTTCGCGCGATATTCGAGATTGCAATAATAGAAAATTGTGAAAGTGGTTCAATGAATCCTCTGCCAGGCACTTAAAAAAATTAAGTTATTACTTTTTGACCGACCCTCGTACATCTACATGGATACTCTGCAAAATAATATTTAAGTAGAAAAAAAAATGGGAGGCAAGTGAAAAATTTGAATTTGGCGCCATTCCTCAAACCTTCTGCAATCCACTGCAGTAGTAACTTTCTGTGTCAACAGGTGGCAGCACAGCAGAAGTTTGTAAGATGGCCGACATCGATGTTCGTTTGAGACAGCGTTGTCTGATTGAATTCTTGAATGCAGAAGGTGAAACGCCCATACGCATTCATGAAAGACTGAAGAAGGTGTATGGTGTTGTGACAATGGATGTCAGCACTGTTAGACGATGGGTTCGTCGTTGTAAGGAAGCTGAAGGGCAAACACCGTTGACTGACGAAAAGCGGAGCGGCAGGCCGGTGAGTGCAGTGACTCCACACAACATTCAGCAAGTTGATGACATCATTCGTGGTGACCGTCGGGTGACTGCAGATGAAGTGTGTCGCATTATTTCTCTTAGTAAAGGCAGTGTGATCACGATTATTAAACAATTGGGGTGCTCAAAAGTTTGTGCACGGTGGGTTCCAAGAATGTTAACCGATCAGAATAAAGAGGCAAGGAAAACAATAGCCTCCCAACACTTGCAGCGCTTCCGTTTGGAGGGAGATGAGTTTCTGAAAAAAATTGTGACCGGGGACGAAACATGGGTGCATTTTTTTGAACCCGAATCAAAGAGGCAGTCAATGGAGTGGCGTCACACAAGCTCGCCGAGGAAGAAAAAATTCAAAACTGTGCGATCGGCAGGGAAAGTTATGGCAACAGTTTTCTGGGATACAGAGGGTGTGATTCTGGTTGATTTTTTGGAGCAGGGATGCACAATAAATTCTGTTCAATACGTCACAACCCTCAAAAAACTTAAAGCACGTCTTCAGCGAGTTCGCCCAACAAAATCAATGGCAGATGTTGTTCTTTTGCATGACAATGCAAGACCACACACCAGTCGTGACACCTCTGACGAGATTGTCAAAATTGGATGGGAAGTTTTGCCTCATCCCCCATACAGCCCTGACCTGGCACCATCAGACTTCCATCTGTTCGGGCCACTAAAAGAAGCTCATCGTGGGATTCATTTTGAAGATGAGGAGGCCGTCAAAACATCCGTGCGTCAATGGCTTAGGAAGCAGAGCTGTGATTTTTACCGTGCTGGGATACATGCCCTTGTTCAAAGATGGACCAAAACTGTAGAGATGGGCGGAGATTACATTGAAAAATGACAAAATGATTCTCAATGTTGTGGTTTTCAACCTATGTAATTGCATTTAAATTTCCTGACAATTAAACGTAGAAAAAAAATAGGAGGCATTACTTTTTGACTGACCCTCGTAGATGCTGCACCCGAAATACCGGCTTCGGTAAGCAGATAACCCCTCTGTCATCTGGGCACATGGTGAATGTGAAGCGCCACTGTTTCCGTACCACCTTAACCAGCACGTCACTGATATCCACTCCACGGCGGAAATTGGCGATACTGGGAGTACACGGAAAGCCTGATGGCCCACTCTGTCACGGAGCGCACAGGGAACCTGCCAGTACCTGCGGCACACCTGGAAGGAGACACTGCCGTCCTGCACGCGTTAACCGACAGGGCAAGGAGTGATGACGTACGCTCGAACGTGGAAGTTGAGAGGCTGTGATGTACTGTTAGAGTCAGTGGCGACGATAACAGAACGATACCTACCAACACGGTATCACAAAATGAATCCAAAACGAAGGAGGAGACGGAACACAAGCACATCGGCCTTCTACCGTAACAGGAGGCTGCTAGTGAAGGAGCGGCAAAACGCAACCCCCGTGAGGACCCATACAGAAGCATCAACGAGATCGGAGATGTGGTAGTCTCGAAAGACGCAGAAAGTAAGCTGCAGCAGAGTGTACAAAGTTAGCTGTGATGGCGACACGGTTTGCATTACGGGGTGTCCAATTAGCACGCGCCTAACGGCACGCGAAAGGTACACAAGACTGACAACGCGTGCGTCATCAGTGGCGGAACGTCACAGGCAGTACCGCGAAATTACAGACTTTCTTGAACATCGCTGTGGCCGGCGCTAGCCAGCCGCGTACCTTCGAGAGAAAGAAAAGATAGAAGACAAAGTGTGAAGCAGGCTGGCTAATGGAAAATGGAAGCGGGCTCCGTCCTCGGCATTTCTGTAGAGTCTTGTAGGCAAGCGGCCTACGGACCGACAGCATTCAAAAGCCGCCCCAGAAACCGTGGCGGCATAGGACGTGGCGCCCGATCCAGCCAGCAGCCACTGTGGGGGCGAACTGCTGCCACACCACCGTACCGTCTGTCCGCTCGTCCCTGGTACCAGTCAACAGCAACTGAAAGGAGAAGAGCCACCCGTATGACTACACTGAACAGCAGAAATATTATGACCACCGCCCACGGCGACGTCGGATGTCGCCCGGTGGTGTTGCGAACACGTGACGCGGTAACAAAAGCATGTAAGCGGAGCAGACACGGTCGGGTAATCGTCCCAGCTATGGGCTACAAACGGGGAAACCCATCGAGATAAGAGACTTTGACAAAGCGCTGATTGTTATTACGCACAACCTGTTAACGAGTACCTTGAAATGGGGAAGCTGGCCGAATTTTCGCGTTCTAGACGTGAGCATCCAAGGAAAGACGTCCATGTCCAGCCATGCAGCGCCTAGTGGTAGTGCCACTCTTCACAGAACGTGGGGTTCGGAGCCTTGCCTCTGTCATTTCTGCACTCCACAAGAAGTGCATGGAGTTGTGGGAGAAAGAATATTGGCCGTCACCGCCAGGGCAAACTGCGGTTGGTGAAGTCAACAACTCGGCCGTGGCGTTCCTCCTGCCGGTTGCTCAGGCGGGAAGAAGTGACCCTTCCGCGTCTTCGGATTGGGCACTGTCCTCTCACACGTAGCTTCCTATTACGGCGGGAGGATCCCACGTTTTGTCAAGTTTGTGGTGTGCACATCTCTGTCCGCCACATTTTAACAGACTGCATTTTATACCGTGATGCAAGGGCAGAATTACAAGTTGATGGGGATCTGCCCTGTGTTTTAGCTAATGACGAGACGTATGTGTCTAGGGTTTTAAAGTTTTGTGATGTGTCTGGACTCTGGCCTAACCTTTTAGGCTGGAGGTTTTAGTGTATTGCATAGTCGCTGGCTCCTCCCTTTTTTCTTGCGGTCAGCCAGCCAGCCGGACGAAGTGGCCGAGCGGTTCTAGGCGCTACAGTCTGGAACCGCGCGACCGCCATGGTCGCAGGTTCGAATCCTGCTTCGGGCATGGATGTGTGTGATGTCCTTAGCACTACTTAATTCTAGGGGACTGATGACCTCAGAAGTTTAGGTTAATTAGGTTTAAGTCCCACAGTCCTCAGGGCCATTTCAGCCAGCCACTTCTGTTATATTGTTTTAGCTCCCTCTACCACTTTCGTCCTGTGTTGTCCATGTTTTACTGCTGCCGGCATGCTTCGTCCCATGCTGCGGTGCGGGCAGGCCCGTATTTTTCCAATCTTGTTACCTGTGTTTTACGTTCTGTTTCATCTTACTGTTCTGAGTCTTTTCTTGACACCCGTCTTAATCTGTTACTGAGCGGGCATTGAAAACCTTGCTCTCGTGCGCCAGTACAACCCTCTCCAGCCACATCCATCTGTTCTGTAAAGTAGCGTAGATGGAGATGTGCGTGCACCAGCATTGGGCTCTTTCAGCAGAGATGCCACACAAGTACTTAGGAACACGCAGTCCATGGTAGATTGTTGAACACGGGGTTCCGCAGCAGGCCACCCCTACACGTCCACACGTTGACCCAAGGACATGGTCCTGTGTCCACTGCAATCGTAACTGACGAAGGGGATTCGACCGCCGATTAATGGAAACGTGTCGGCTCTTCGCGTGAATCACTTTTTGCTGCAATAGATCGCTGGTCGTCTCCAAAAACACCGTCATCGAGGTGAACGGCGGCTGGAACCGTGCAGCGCCCCACGGACAGAAGCTGGTGGCAGCAGTATTATGCTATGGGAGACACTCTCCTGTGCTTGCATGGGACCTGTAGCAGTAATCGAGGACACGCAGCAGATGCGAACCACCTCAGTCCCTTCATGCTCGATGTCTTCCCCATCGGCAGTGCCATCGTCCGTGTCACGCAGCCAGAACCGACGAAATTCGCCTGATGTGAGTCCTAAGGAACCCGTCTGGGTCGATATCGGGCGCGACCACCGCGTACGAAAATAAGCGGCCCTTTGTTTACGCGAATTACACGATCTGTGTATAGACATCTAATGCCACATATCTCCACAAATCTACCAACAAATTGTCGGATCGATGATACGCACAATCAGTGACGTATTTCGTTCCAACAATGGACAAGCAAGGTATTATGCAGGTGGTCATACTGTTTTGGTTCATCACTGTAGGTCAGTCTGTGGCTCAGCATTTCAGCCATACGACCCAACATGAGGTTCAGTGACGTCCTTGACAAACTGAAGCGACAGGAACGACAAAATAACGCTGTATAACATCCTAGGCGGACTTTCCCACGCCCCCAGTAAAATCTACAGGGGAAAAAATTATTGAACTATGTAACTAATGTACATTTTTAAAAATAAACTACGGCGTCCACACACTTCATTCAACATGTAAGCGTCACTGCAGATATTCGGACTTTGCTTGCCATCATTGGCCATGCTAATTGAACATGTCAATCTATGGCGCACACGAATAGCGAAATTGTGCATGACCCTCTGAAGTGTCGGAACATAGAAACCATTTATGAGCTGAAAACAATCATTCAGATGATTATCGACAGAATAAGAGTTAATGCTGTACACCTCTTTAATGAACCCCCTCAAAAACAAGTCGCTTGTCTTCAGATCGAGAGAACATGGCAGCCAATCGAAGTCAATCCCAGTGGCCTCAGGGGACCCCGGAGCCAGAATGCGGTTCCCAAAGTGCTCCTCCAGAACATCAAACACTCTCTTGCTTCGATGGGGTCGAGTACCGCCTTGCAAGAACCACATCTGGTCGAAATCAGAGCCACTTTGGATAATGGGGAGGAAATCATCTTCCGCAAGCTTCACGTACCGTTTGGACATTGGTGTTCAAGGAATATCGCACCGATTATTCCGTGACTGATGGCACCGTGACTACCACACACTCACGAGACTTCTAGATCGCAAAATGCAGATCCTCAGTCCGCTAAATGCGGCAATTTTTCTTGTTGACGGACCTATTCCGACGAAAGTGGGCTTCGTCACTAAATCAAACCATAGAGCGCGTACTAAATACCATCATGGTCCGCGGCCAATCGTGCAGTTCGAACATCCTACCGCAAACCGTTCACAAGTTATGACGATTTTATTTCGTATAGTTCAGTAACTGTCACCCTGTATATTCACGTCTGCACACCGCATGGCACCCTTCAGTGTGTGTCGCACGGTATATCTTTACCCACGATTTCTTATTGCATTCACGAACGGCGCGTGGGAAAAATTACCGTCGGTAAAGCTTTAAACCAAATTCAATACTTCTAACCGTTTCTTCATGGTCATTTCGTGAGACGTTTGTGGGAAAAGTATTATACCGTCCGACTCTCAAAATTTCGAGACCTTGCGCTAGAAAGAAAGTTTCTCTCTCTGTGATAGACGAACAAATGCCAGTGCCGGATGCTGTACGAGAGGCTTTAACATGTTACCACCTTGAGCCGTGCATGGCTCGTGCTCGTGCTCGTGCCATATCTCATTTGACATCCTGTTTTTACTGTACTACCACCTCTTTATGTTAGTGACACCAGTAACTGAAACTGAGTGGCTGCTTTTTTTTTGTGGTTTTAGGGCGCACAACTACAATGGTCATTAGCGCCCTGACTAATTTAGGAATGTACCGCGAGGCACAAGGTTAAAACAGCAACTAAAAGAGACAACACTATAAAAGACGTATTAACAGGCATAGGATTAAAAAACTACAGCATAAGCAAACGTCCTTACACAGGTGTGTCTAGTTGATAAAACGAAGAACGCGAGCAGCAGCTAAAACGGCATCCAGAGTACATGGCAGGCCAAGACGCAGCGTAGTAAAATCCGGACAGGACGTTAAAATGTGGCGGACCGTCAGCAAATGCCCACATGGACAGAACGGCGCCGACGCTGCCGTCAGCAGATGGCGATGGCTGAACCGGCAGTGTCCAATTCGTAGCCGGGCCAAAACGACCTCCTCCCGCCGAGAAGGACGTGAGGAGGACGTCCAAGCCGCGGGAAGAGGTTTCAAGGCCTGAAGCTTGTTGTGCAGCCCAGTCGGCATGCCACAGCGATAACATGCGCCGACAAATGACCCTGCTACAATCTGATGAAGGGGCACAACAAGAAGCCGTCCGAGGCTGGAGGACCGCAGCCTTGGCCGCGGCATCTGCAGCTTCGTTCCCAGGGATACCGACATGGCCAGGAACCCACATAAAGCTAACTGGAGCCCCGCCGTCCACCAGCTGCTGAAGAGAGCGTTGGATCACGAAAGGGTGAACCAGATATGGATCAGTGAGGCTCTGGATGGCGCTCAGGGAATCGGAGCAGATGACATAAGCAGAATGTCGGTAGCGGCAGATGTGAAGAACAGCCTGGTAGAGGGCAAAGAGCTCAGCTGTGAAGACCGAACAATGGCCATGTAGCCGGTATTTGAAACTTTGTACCCCGACAATAAAAGAACACCCGACCCCTTCGTTGGTCTCAGAGCCATCTGTATAAATGAAGGTCATATTAATGAACTTCGTTCGAAGTTTGACAAAACGGGATTGGTATACCGAACCGGGGGTAACCTCCTTTGGGAGCGAGCTGAGGTCAAGGTGAACGCGAAACTGAGCCTGGAACCAAGGTGGCGTGTGGCTCTCGCCCATTCTAAAGGTTGCAGGGAGTGAGAAATCAAGGTGTTGAAGGAGGCGATGAAAGCGAACTCCAGGGGGTAGTAGGGCAGAGACATGCAACCCGTATTGACGGTCGAGAGAGTCGTCAAAAAAGGAACGATACGATGGGTGGTCGGGCATTGACAGTAGCCGACAGGCATTCCGAAAAAGCAGTATATCGCGCCGGTAGGTGAGTGGCAATTCACCGGCTTCAGCATGAAGACTCTCGACGGGACTAGTATAAAACGCTCCGTTCGCAAGACGTAAACACCAAAGTTGTATGGAGTTGAGGCGGCGTAAGATGGACGGCCATGCAGAGGAGTATACGAATCTCCCATAATCCAGCTTGGAGCGGACGATCGACCGATATAGGAGACGTAGGACGGTTCGATCCGCTCCCCGCGACATACCACTGAGAACACGGAGCACATTTAGAGAACGGGTACAACAGGCAGCCAAATATGACATGTGGAGACCAGCTAAGTTTCCTGTCAAATGTAAGACCTAAAAATTGTTGTCTCCACAAATGGGAGAGCAATGGGACCGAGTCGTAAGGACGGTTGGAGAAACTCTTTGTAGAACCAGAAGTTAATACAGACCGTCTTCTCGGCAGAAAAACGGAAGCTATTGGCGACACTCCAGGACTAAAGACGGTCAAGAGGACGCTGAAGACAGCGCTCCAGGAAGCATGTACGCCGCGCTGCAATAGATGGTAAAACCGTCCACGAAAAGAGAGCCTGATACATCAGCTGGGAGGCAATCCATTATTGGATTGATCGCTATGACGAAGAGAGCGACGTTCAAAACGGAGCCCTGTGGCACCCCATTCTCCTGGCGAAAGGTGGCTGACAGGACAGAACCCACACGTACCCTGAACTGTCAATCCATTAAAAAGGAACGAATAAAAAGAGGGATGCGACCGCGAAGGTCCCATGTATGCATGGTGTGGAGAATGCCCACCCTCCAACAGGTGTCGTAAGCCTTCTTGCGGAAGCGCCCAACACGGCTGTGTTCTTTGATTTGGAGAAGTTATTCATAATGAAGGTCGACTAGGTAACCAGATGGTCAACAGCACAGCGGCGCCTACGAAATCCACATTCTACATTGGTAAGTAGGCGTCGAGATTCGAGCAACCAAACCAAAAGAGAGTTAACCATTCGCTCCATCACCTTACAGACACAGCTGGTAAGCGAGATGTACCGATTCCTAAGCCGGGGAAGGACAAGCACTTGCCTTCCAGTTATCGACCCAACAATAGACTCGCGCCAGCATGCGGGAACATGTCCCTCAATCCAGTAGCGATTATCATTACGAAGAAGGAAACCTTGATCCGCAGGAGAAAGGTTCTTCAGCATCTGAATATTAATAGAATCAGGCCCCGGAGCGGAGGACCGTGACCGGGCAAGTGCATTTTCGAGTTCCCGCATGGTGAATGGGCATTGTAGTTTTCACAATTCGAGGAGTGGAAATTAGGTGCCCGAGCCTCCTCTACCCCCCTGCCTTCCTCCCCTGAAAGCAGGCAATGAGTGGAGCTCGAAACCTCTGCGAAAAAGCGGCCGAAGGCATTGGAGACATCCTCAGGGGTTACAAGGACGTCATTCGCGACCGGCAAGCCAGAAACTGGGGTAGCCTGCGGCGGCTATCTGGCACTAAGGTCCAATCACCAGACAACAGAAGGAGTACAACTGTTGAAGGTGCTTGTGAAATCAGCCCAGCTGACTTTCTTGCTTTCTGTAAAAATACGACGACACTGCGCACGCAATCGTTTATAACTGATACAATTCGCCACTGTAGGGTGGCGTTTAAAGATGCGTAAAGCACGTCGACGAGCACTTAAGGCGTCTCTACATGCTGCGGTCCACCAGGGGACCGGTACGCGGCGTGGAGAAGAAGTAGTGTGAGGGATGGAATATTCAGCAGCAGTGAGAGTGACTTCCGTGAGATGTGCGGCCTGACTATCGCAGCTTGTGAAGGTTTGATCCTGAAAGGTCGCCCTGGAAGTGAAGAGCCCCAGTCTGCTTTGGAGATGTTCCAACTAGTTGAGCACGAAGAGGGGGTATGATGCAGGAGATGGATAACACACGGGAAGTGGTCGCTCGAATATGTATCAGAAAGTGCATACCACACAAACCGGCGTGCAAGTTGGGTAGTACATACAGAGAGGTCTAAATGGGAATAGGTGTGAGTCGTGTCTGAAAGGAAAGTAGGGGCGCCAGTATTAAGGCAGTCTAGATTGAGGTGGTTGAAAACGTCTGCTAACAGGGAGCCCCTCGGACAGGATGCTGGAGAGCCCCAAAGAGGATGGTGAGCATTGAAGTCTCCAGTTAACAAAAATGGTGCAGGGAGCTGAGCAATAATTTTCAGCATGTCTACCCTGGTAACGGCATACGACGATGGAGTGTAAACGGTGCAAATGGAAAATGTAAAAGTGGGGAGAGTAATTCCGACGGCAACTGCCTGCAGGCCGGTGTGCAATGTGATGGGATCATAGTAGATATCATCCCGGGCCAGCAACATAACCCCTCCACTAGCCGGAATACCTGCCACAGGGGGTAGGGCAAAACGCACAGGGGTAAGGTGTGCCAATGAAATTTGATCGCATGGGCGTAGCTTCGTTTCCTGGGCGGCTACGACGAGCGGACGGTGCAAGCGGAGCAGAAATTTCAAGTCCTCTCGGTTGGAACGAATGCTGCGAATAGTCTAGTGAATAAGTACCATCGTGAGAAGAAGATGCAAGAAGGGGTCACCTCAAAGGCCGCTGAGGGCCTGGCTTCGAGCGAGCACTGCAGCTGCTGGCAGTAGGCGGACATTCATCGTCCATTTGTTCTATAGGTTCATCGGCCATCTTGTTAAGGTGGCCGGGAGGGGGAGCTTCCTCTGCTGGTGAACAGCCAGATGTTCAGCTACCAACGGTGCGGCCAGGCGAAACGGATGACGGCCTGGGGCGGCAACCGCTGGGGGGCGTAGGAGGAGAAATGCACCTTGGCGGGGAAGGAGAAATGTGCTTCCCATGAGCCTTCTTGGAAGGTCGTTTTGTGGAAGGAGTGGTGGATGGCTGAGGGTTCGAGGTACGTAGAAGGTCTGCACGAGACGGTTCTTTCTTGAAGGCCCGTGCTTCTGACTTCTGGGTCTTCGTCCTGGCAGAAGCTGATAAAGGTGCTTGTGTCGGAGGGGCGACGGGAGGAAGAGGAGACGTCGACCGGGCGATCTTAGCACTGGCCGAACGGACGGCCGTAGTGCTGAAGGTCAGATCGCATGTCTGCGTCGCCACCTCCCTGGTAGTCCGAGGAGAGGCGAGGACAGTACTGTACTGTACTTCCCCGCTAGGAGCAACGTGGCTGCTCGCAAGCTATTCGCTAGTAGGAAGCCCGAGGTGGAGACTCTCTCTTTGACCCGAATTTCTTGGATACAGCGTTCTTCCTTGTAGACGGGACAGACGCGGGAGGACGCTGCATAGTCACCGCGACAGTTCACACAACGAGGAGACGGAGGTGGACAGTCACCCTCATGGGCATCCATGCCACAAGTGACACCAGTCTTGTTCCAATGCGGCTAAATGTGAGTGTGATTGAAACGCTGACACTGGTAGCAGCGCGTAGGTGTTGGGACATAGGGGCGAACAGAAATAACCTCGTAGCCCGCCTTGATGCGCGGCGGCAGCTGAACACTATCAAACCTTACGCAACCTGGTACAAGACTTGACCGATCCGGCTATGGCATCTACGCCCTTAGGGTTAACGAAAGGGTTGACAGAGAAAAAATCCTTTCCGTCCTCAGATCGAGAAACTACGAGGAACTGTGGGGCAGGCGGTAGTACTTTTGACACTGGTGGCTGGTTAAGTTTCCGTTTGTGGGCAGAAGTCGAGAGAGAAGAAGAGAAATCCATCGCGGAGGAATCCCCCATGATTGCCTGAGCTGACACCTTCCGACCGTGCCGATTGGTCCCTCCGTCCGTTTCTCGGGAGGTGTGACCTGAGGTGTGAACAATGACCTAAGGCGGGAGTGCCCTCTGAGAGGGTCCCCACAAGGAAGGAGCGCGCCATCAGAGACGCTGGCAATCACCCCTCCCTGGGCCTGGCCTTTACCAGGGGGTACGTGCGTGCCTTACTTGTCTACCCAGGGCAGGGAATTACGCGTTACCCCGTCACCGGCTACGCGTGCGAACGCGTGGGTCGGCCTTCAGGCACGCGCAGGGAGGAAGGAACAAGAGGAAAAAGAAAGGAGAGAGGGAAAGAAAGGACAGGCTGTCTCAAACGCCGAAGCGGAGACCAGAGATGGAGAAGAAGGCAAGGAGAAGAGTAAGTAAGACAGTGAGATGGAGAAGAACAAAGAAAGGAACCAACCAAAGGAAGGAAGAAACCAGAAGAAGTGTAAAACCAAAATGATCGCAAATATAGGTCGTGAAACCGCCCGTCGCCGGACGCAGGCGCTAACTACCCCCTTGAGGGGGAGGGACTCCTTTTAGTCGCCTCTTACGACAGGCAGGAATACCTCGGGCCTATTCTAACCCCCGGACCCGCAGGGGGGGGGGGGGGGGGGGGTGAGTGGTGTGGCTGCTTTGCCTGCCCGTGAGCGGCAGCAGCGGTGCTTATCGATATAATCCCAGGCGTATTATCTTTGCTGACTGATCACACGACAACCGGGAAGTAACAGCAGAGTCAGTTCGGATCTGTCAGTGAGTTGGGAGACACTAGCTGTGCAGTTCAGACCTGGCAGTGTTTGACTTCGGACGTAGCACAAGTTGAGTCGGGGCACGGCAGCAGTGAGGTCCGGACAGCCGTGACTCGCACGACGGTTGCCGACACGTACCACCTGAGTGCGGACCACCGTGTTTGGTCGTCGGTCGGTCGTCATGTCGGACGACTTGTATGATGGCCGGCGCCCGCTCATGGGGTGACTGCGTGTGCCGACTCGTGGTGATTCGTCCTTGTCGCTGCCGTTATTATTGTCTAGTCCTTCGTGCAAGTGTTCGGGGAACTGAGCAGTCGACATAACAAGGTACACACTTTTTTTTGCGCTTTGTCTGTGCTGATGTGTAGCAGTCGGTTGGTTAGCGTGGAAATCTCCGCGGGGCTTAGTTTGGCTGGGCCTGCTGGCGGCCTCTACGCAGCGTCGGAGTGTCTGGGGCTGTGACCATTGCTACGAGGTCCGTGCCTCACCGACCCTAGACACGAAAATTGAGTTTCTTTTTAATTTACCGGCAAGTCAAGACTGTTCGCATTGTGCCGTTTGGTTCTCGTTGTTGGCTTTAGGAACACTGCCACGATCAACAACATGTGTGGCTACCCCTCCGTCAACGTGAACACTGTCCGGTGGAGTCTAACTGTATTTGGTTATTTGCAACTGAAGTGCACCAGCCGAGTTTTCTGCCTGGTAATCATTGCCTGAATTTACGTCAATGGCCAGGACAGGTAACCGGAACGTTAGTGTCCTTTCCTTACCGTGTTGTCGCTGTCCAGCACAGTGTGTAGTTCGACAGCTTAATGTTTGCCTGGTTGAGGGCGTCCATGCCTTTTACATTTGCACTGATGTCCCGGTTGTGTGCTGGTCGAGTGGGGCGCAAGTTACCTCGTCGGTGGGTCCGCTGACTGTCTGTTGGTTGGGTTGTCATCTGATCGAGAATGGTTGGGTCGACTGCCTGTGCGCCATTAGCTGCACTGCCTTTCTTATTTTCTGTTGTGTGTAATTCAAAACCATCGGCTATGAGCCATACAAATAAAGTTGAATTCTTTTTAGTGGTGGTAAGTCATGGGCGTTCAGCACCTTTAACACTTGAAAAGCCAGGAACTTTGTCTTTAAACAATATGTTAATTAGGCTGAAGGTCCAAACAATTTAAAATTAAAGCCTTTGGCCTCCTGCATACTGAAAATTATTTTACTTGTGTTTTGAGTCATGAGCATTCAGCAGTTTTACAACCTGACAAGCAAGAAACTTTTAATTTTAAGGTCTCCATGACTAAGGAATTTATTAGTAGCGCACTTGAGCAGATGTAACTTCGATGGATTGCTCACTGGCAGCCTGCGACGTGTGAGCTACAATAGACCACAGAGCAGTGTCAGCAGCAGTAGTGGTAGTGGTAGTGCTCGCAGTCGGGCGGTTGGGCCAGTCGTGGAGAGCGATGGCGGTGCCTGAGCGACGTAGTATAAGGTAAAACCAAGAATCACAAATGTTTGGTCAAATAAATAAAGTTATATGTGTGTTCGAGTGTAACTAACAGATAGTTGGAATTGTGGAAAGGGGCCAAAATTAGTGGCTGTCCTGTGCTGCGGGTTTACAGGGCGTTTCACACCTCCTTCGCGCTCTCCTGTCGAGTAAACGATTGCGTGACGAAAAGTGAGGAATTCATAAGGAAATTTAATTCATTCACAATAAACCTCGATGAAACATCAAATAATGCTTCGTGTAATCAATCCTGCCACGTAGCGGTCCTAGACTCGAATCCGAGCCGGGTGGCAACTCTTGCAACTCTTTTCTTACGGTAGTAGTTGTTTCCAGTGGTTCGTCGTGTACAGTGCAATCGAATGGTAGTGGAGCTCTTCCCCTGTCTGTGTGCAGTGCGTTACATATTGAAACGTCCCCTTTGTCAGTCATGTACAATTTTTCAGTTTAAGCACACACACTATTTTTTAGCGCAACGCAATCTGACTTTTAATAATCCTTACAAAAGAATGGCCCTGACTAACATTAACCTATACCTTTCACAAATCACTTACCTCACAAAAATTTTCGTTACTCGATCTACTGTAATACAGCGAGCGCCACTACTGCCAGCTAAGTAAAAGATTCAGACTACTGAAGGCACTAAGTACTGATAGGCATAGTTTGTTAGCAAATGAAAGATTTTGATACAGAACAATGTATTTACCTTAATAGTGTTCAAAAGTCATAATATATATAGCAGTTCATGACATCCAGTCTTACAAATTTCAAAACTCCGCCATTTCTCTCCCCACATCCACCACTGCTGGCGGCTCACCTCCAACTGCTCAACGCTACGCGCTGTTAACATCCAGCTGCCCAACACTACAATGGTAGACAACAATGCAAACTAGCCACAGACTGTATGAAAATCACTGGCTGTGCTGTATGCAGAGCGCTACTCGGCGTTACCAATAAGAAAACCTAAACAGCTTACTTACAATAAATTTACGCTGAGGATCACGTGCCCACCCCTTCGTCAATCTTCGGACCTCTGCACTTCTTTCTGTGTTTCGCTGCAGTCTCCTGGCGTCGCAGCCTCTCTACAGAGAACACCATCGTCCGCTAATAGTCTTGTGCAGCCTCCGACGTTATCCACTAGAACGCTAATGTACATTGTGTTACAGGGCCGCTACTCTAATTACACTCAAGGAGTACTCCAGAAACTACATTTGTCGATTTTGTTCTCTTGGGAACGACGTGCTGAGTTGTCTTTGCAGTGAAGATAAAGTCTTGTATCCAGTACAAACCTGGGTCGTACTCGGTAAGCTCGTATTTTGCTAGCTAAACGACCGTGCGGAACTGTATGAAACGCCTCCTGGAAGTCAAGCCACAGGGCATCGACCTGTGGACCTGAGCGCCTTTGTCTACGGCGCCTCGGATCTCGCAGAGGAACAGAGCGAGCTGAGTCTCGCAAGGTATGTGTTTACGTAATCTGCGTTGATTTTTATAGGGGAAGTTTACGTTCCCCAAAATACGTGAGCATAAAACTTGTCCCATAGTTCTGCAACGAACTGAAACCAGCGACATGGACAGATGCTTACAGTTATTGCCTAACGGTCTCTCTTGAAAACGGGAATGACCAGTCGATGGCTAGCTTCCGCTGCTTTAGTAACCTACGATAAGCTACTGCTACAGCAGGAGCAAGTTGTTTCGCATAACCCCTGTAGAACCCCACCCGACTGTTGACTAGTTTTAGGTGATTTTCTGTTCCGCGATCGCTTACATCAGTATCCGCATTTTCGGTTCAAAAATGGTTCAAATGGCTCTGAGGACTATGGGACTCAACTACTGTGGTCATTAGTCCCCTAGAACTTAGAACTACTTAAACCTAACTAACCTAAGGACATCACACACATCCATGCCCGAGGCAGGATTCGAACCTGCGACCGTAGCAGTCGCACAGTTCCGGACTGCGCGCCTAGAACCGCGAGACCACCGCGGCCGGCGCATTTTCGGCATACGTGTGATGAGGCCCAGGAAACATTCTATTTACGCACTTTAGTCGAGATACGCCCAGATAGAAAGCTACTCGGTGCAATGAGGGATATTTTAGATAAACCGTTCCTCCACGGTACACTTTCTCGAGCCACGTACACCGACACCTCTGAGCCCAGTTTAAACTGGGTGCTACTCCTACCTGCTGTACTACTCCTAAGTGCATCCGCCGGCTTCAACGATCCATCCGTCACACCCGAGACTGGGACACCCTCACACGCCACAGGCAACTACAGCAGTACATCCATAACCTCCCACAGAGAAAGAAACGACGAAACTGGCGGCAGACATGTACAAAACTCAATATGTATGAACTCAATAAAGCATTGAAAAGCTTTTCATTGTCTCACTGGCATAAATCCCTAACATTGTCCTCTTCTTCAAAATAACCAACCAGCGAACCTCTGTAAGGCTAATTTCGTTGTCGGTACCTCCAAGACATCATTGATCCAAACGATCTGCACCAAAGTACCAATCTGATTATCCCAACCGTTGCTGCCAGCTTTCAGTATCTACACGCAATGCCACAAACTGTTGTACTTATGTCTTGCAAACTAATTGGCTTGTTTAATTCAGTCTCCCAGAATCACAACTGTGTGCCTGGTCATGGCACCTGCGATCACCCTCATGACGGCTGCCTGTCCTTCCTTCATTTCCCAGAAAAAGCTGTACATCACCTCCAAAATAGTGTGTAGGATGGAATTCCATGCCTTGCGATAGAAACTGCTCTTATTCCCGGAACCTAACAAATCTCTGTCAAAACTTCTAATGAGTGGGTAGAAGGAGGTTTCATACAGTGATGTTGACGTGTGGAAGCTACACTGTATATCGCTACATCTATATGTCTTGTGGCCACTAACTTGCATGTACGTAAGTGTTGCCTTACAAGAAGGTATTCATGTATGATTTGATAATAGACTATCAATAAGTAAACAGAACTCCTACTCAAGACGGTTCCACAACAGCTACTGTGATCATTAGCTTCGTCTCCAACGAAGAACCTGCAGCTACCCCTTCCCAGCAGCCATTAATATATATTATGCAGATCAGTAACTTCTCAACCTCATTCAACTCTCCTGCCTGAAACCGAATAAACGCCATTAAATCCATTTTTGTATCCCTTGACAAGAAAAAAACCTTTGGCCTAGTAAGGCATCCTGGTACCCTTTTCAAACTACAGCGTATGCACTTCCATTGATCTCCATCAGCCTTTTGGCTTCCTTTCTATATATCATTCCTCTTTTGTCGTCATTAACCATGCCTAATCCTGGATCTCTCACCCTTCCATCCGCAAGAGTGTGCCACGGATCGACGAGGTCCGTTCTGCTCTGTTTCCTCTGCACATACACCTGATGTCCCTCAGCTCAGCTGCCTCGTCCGTCCACGTGCTTTGTGCCCGGGCTACTGCGCCACAAACTACATAACCCGGTGTAATTCGCCTTGTACATTGATTTTTAACCTTTCTAATTCGTCTTTCCCACTGTTTTTTAATATTTCTGATTATTACGCCAGTTGTAACAGCAATTTCGAAAATGTGTGTCTTTCTACTGTCGCAACGCTCCTCCACTGCGAGATTTATTACGTGACTTTATAATTAAATCCAAGTGGAAACTGTGCCACAGAATACTAATAAAATGTAAGTAATATTTAATACCAGACTGGCTGCAACAACGAGAAAGGGGGGCGTATATTGTTGTAAAAGTCACTCATATACGACGAACATAGGGGTGAGGTAATGTTCGTGCAAACAATGTTGACACCTGGCGCAATGGCTGATGGGACCGACTGTAAATAGGAAATGACACACGGCGCGGTGGCCGATGGGAGCGACCGTAAAGGCAACTTTGTTTGCGCGTGTAGTAGACGCTCGTATTTTATTAGCTTTACCTTTCCCTGTGGCCTGATTGCTTTTGTTATAATTTTTATCACGTTCTTATTTCCACCATAGCCAGTATTCTTTGCAATCGGACTTCGTCACAAAAGGAGGAACGATGGAGATTGCAGGTAGTAGTGTCGCGACAAATGACCAAATTTTAAAAAATGAAAATGGCTGCCACAAAGGAAGAAAAAGGCGTATTCACCTGCCTCCTCCTTTCGACTGTGCCGTCGCGATGATCGCCACTGCTATCTGTATCCATCTCGTATAGATACACTACTGGCCATTACAAATGCTACACCACGAAGACGACGTGCTACAGACGCAAAATTTAATCGACAGGAACAAGGTGACGTGATATGCAAATGATTAGCTTTTCAGAGCATTCACACAAGGTTGGCGTCGGTGGTGACACCTACAACGTGGTGACATGACGAAAGTTTCCAAGCGATTTCTCATACACTAAGAGCAGTTAACCGGAGTTGCCTGGTGAAACGTTGTTGTGATGCCTCGTGTAAGGAGGAGAAATGAGTATCATCACGTTTCCGACTTTGGATCTCGACCAACGCGAGCAGCAATGTCGCGATACGATAAACCGCAATCGCGTCAGGCTACAATCCGCCTTTATCAATGACTGTTAGCAGAATATGGAATCGGTGGGTTCAGGAGGGTAATACGGAACGCCGTGCTGGATCCCAACGGCCTCGTATCACTAGCAGTCGAGATGACAGGCATCTTATCCGCATGGCCGTAACGGATCGTGCAGCCACGTCTCGATCCCCGGGTCAACGGATGAGGAAGTTCGTAAGACGACAACCATCTGCACGAACAGTTCGAAAACGTTTGCAGCAGCATGGACTATCAGCTCGGAGACCGTGGTGGCGATGGTGTACTCAACGATGAACCTGGGTGCACGAATGGCAAAACGTCTATGTTTTCAGATGAATCCAGGTTCTGTTTACAGCATCATGATGGTCGCATCCGTGTTTGGCGACATCGCGGTTAACGCACATTGGAAGCGTGTGTTCGTCATCGCCACACTGACGTATCACCCGGCGTGATGATGTGGGATGCCATTGGTCACCTCTTGCTCGCACTGACGGCACTTTGAACAGTGGACGTTACTTTTCAGATGTGTTTCGACCCGTGGCTCTACCCTACATTTCAGCAGGATAATGCACGACCGCATGTTGCAGGTCCTGTGCGGGACTTTCTGGATACAGAAAATGTTCGACTGCTGCCCTGGCCAGTACATTCACCAGATCTCTCACCAATTAAAATCGTGTGGTCAATGGTGGCCGAGCAACTGGCTCGTCACAATACGCCAGTGTTGAAGCTGCATTGGCAGCTGTACCTGTACACGCCATCCAAGCTGTGTTTGGCCGTAATAACGACCATGATACGCCTGGGCATTGAGTCAGATGTGGTTGTTCTGGGTACTGATTTCTCAAGATCTACGCACCCAAATTGCGTGAAAATGTAATCATTGGACAAATATAATGATATTCTCCTGGACCAGTTATTACACTAGTGGCCATTAAAATTGCTACACCAAGAAAATGTGCAGATGATATGTCAGTTCTAGAATAATAGGAATAACCGTTTAAGTCAAAACGAAATCTCTATTTATGGAAGCCTAATAATACAAATAATCTGGTGATTATTTGAATAAACTTTCATAGATATAGTACCAGGTTTCACATAAACGTCTACACTTTATGACGAACAAAAACAGAACGGAAGACTAGTACAAATCTAATAATTAAAGAGTGACAGACTCTAAGAGACAATGACGTAATTACAATGTTCTTACTTATCTTTGATTGACCGATCGATATCTGGCAAATACTTTCACAGTATTTCTTGATAAACCAAAATGTAAAATGTCTCCACACCCTGTAGCACGCCGTATACCGCTTTTTGCTATTCGTACGGACACCTGGTATGCTTCATTCGTACATACTATAATTATTGAGCAGTCATATTCCCAAGGAAGGAAAACAGAAACGACTTGATTCACTGCAAGAATAGTTCTTACTATGCGCTAGTTCAAAGCATTAATATAAGCTGCCCTAAAGTGCTCAACATCTCTCAACTTCTTGGGATGTAGAGAGGTCTAACTGAAGAACGCTTGGTTGAAGAAATTGGACAAAGTTGCTATTGACATCGATAGCATAAATCACATAAAAAATAGCAAACGGCAAATTCCTTATGCACATTTAAATTCTTCTATGTCCATTGCAGAACCATTTTGTGATTCTGTTATGATGCTTAAAAACTATGATTAATTGGACTGAAAAGTTAGAGAAGGGACCGCCTGTCACATAAAAGGAGAAAATGAATAACTTGCCACATAAATGCACCACACACAAATTCATCTCCGCGAGAGACGACGTCAAGGCAGAAATACCATTTTTTTTCTACATGGGAATGAGAGTGTGACAGCAAGGGGAATGCTGCATAAAATGGGGAAGGAAGCATCTACAACCCTTGAGCCACATCATGTAAAGTGGAATTGGCAGATGTTAAGATGGAGATTCAGATGGTACTACTGCCTGGTATACAATAATACCCCAGAGTTCTTTGATGTCCAGAGTACGACAGCGTCTGTGCCTTCTCCGTTGGACTTACATTTTTACAATTTCCTACAACTTCTCTTACATATTGTTTATTACCAGTCTTACTCTGAAATTATAAGAAAAATATTGACAGATGTTTATAACCTATAACTATCTCGTCCAAAATCCTACCCTCTTGTCATCCAAATGTTTCTCAGGTTCCTTCCACTGCTGCAAGAATGTGACAGGAAGATGCACGATATTAGTCAAATGTTGTAAGAGACATTTTCTGGTACAGTTTCTCGCAGTCGCATCCTTCTTTGACATTTAAGTTCAGTAGGTGTTCCATGTGTATGTTGTAGTGTAATAGAACCAGAGTGCACTAATAGATGAATGACGCATGCAGTCATACAGTGGAAACTACATAACACTTTCATGAAACTGCATGCTGAACAGAAGTAATACATAATTTTATAGGTGGGAAAATGGGGGTTGCCATGTTTTCAACTATCCACATTCAACTACTTTACAGTTACTCAACCATTGTAGTGTCACCATCCTTATTAACTTTATCTTACAACAAATTGTAACCTTCTGCTGACAGTATTAATATTGCGCGATGCCAACTGCGTGCCAGTTGCGCCATACATCATCTTTCACGTTACAGCATATTGTAGCAAGATCGCATGAAAATAGAAATGTGACCTGGTCGGAATTCAGTGGCTCTGTGGCTGTACTATCTGGACATCACATTCTCAGGCATCCTAAACATTAACATGGCGATGCATGGCATCATTTGTAGAGTAAAATTGTAACAAATTACCCATTGTTACAGCAAAACTGTAACGAATTGCCTCATGTTAAAACCAAATTGTAATAAAATGCCCCATGACTTGCCAGGTTTTATCAAAATTGTAATACGGGGCATTTAGTTACAATTTTGGTGTAAGATGAGACAATTTGTTACAGTTTTGCTTTAACATAGGACAATTTGTTACTGTTTTATTGTAACACAATATGCTGTTACATAGCGAATTTTAACAAAATTGCCCGATGTTGCAGAAAATAGTAACAAATTCCTTCTAGTTACATTGAATTGGGTAAGCTATTACAATTTTATTGTCATGTTACAGCAGAACTGTAAGATAATGCTCCACAGCTGCTGCATCCTTTCTGTAGTTCCTTTCCAACTGTTTTCATCGACACCATTCTCTAGAAGCATATTAAGCCTTGTCAGCACCCTCGTGGCAATGACACGTTGCATTTAGTTGTGATTCCTATATTACAATTAGCAGATTCCTATATTATTTTTGAAGCAAAGCGGGAAAATTCAAGGTGCCATTGGCCTACGGATAAATGGAAATTGTATCAAGGGGGGTTCCACTGATACAGACCACAGGCACACAGATTGTCACATCACACATTTGAGTTAAAGACGTACAGACTGACAAGGCCAATAATTTGTGTGCAATGGAAACGAATGACAAACATGTTGTAGACATGGCACTTGTGAAAATAAACAAAAATAAGTGCAGAAATGGGGTTCATCTAACTGCAGAAGAAAAAATAGGTCCACACTGATCAATATTTATTGTTATAAAATTCAAAAGGAAAATCAAACATTATTTATACACGAAATATATCTGTTGTGTTGGAGAATGTACTGTAGATATTCTGAAGTTCAATTTTTTCTTAGTATAATCAATTAACATAAAGACAGCGCTAAGTGGCGATGTCTATTTTGAAGCAACGTGACTTTCGTACCAAACGAATTCTCACTCCCTTTCTCTCAAATTCAAGACATGGCTCCAAACAGGACATGATGATTAAGGTATCAGAGGGCCTGCATGTGTTTACTTTCACCCCACAATGATCGATGTAGTCATGAGCAACCCGTGGAGCACCATAGAATCTGTGACAGGATGCCTGCAAGTCTGAAGCAAAACGCACCTTTCGAGCTGCGATCACACTGGCGTGTGAACTCACCATGATACTGCAGCATGAGAAGGTGAACTGCACCTATATGCGGTACAGTCCAAGTCATAGCTGGAGACAAAGTACCTCAGTGGAAGATCCCACAGGAGATAAGCTGAAGAATCAGCAACAAAGTCTACTGAAGAAGTCAGGAAGTAACTTCCTGTAGAATTCCTTAATTGTTTTCACATCAGGTGGATCACATTCATACACATGACGATAATTTAAATGCACAGTAATCGGCAATTTTGTTTCTGCAAACCACACTACTGTTTGCACGTGCTGCTGTGGAGTCGCCATTTTTACTTCATGCAACCATCCTGCACTCTGGCGACGATACTTCGCACTTCTGACGCGGTAATATAAATTCTTTGAGATGCTCTACAATGTGGTGCATTTTTCACTGTCGTATCTATAAGCGTCCCTGATTTGAAGGACCCAGGAGAGAGAAACGACAGTAAAGTGTGCGTGTGCTCCGACATGTGCAAAGAAATGGATATATCCTGTCGTAACAAAGGTATTGATCTGATGTGGAATACTGCGATAGCAGCAAAGGGAATGAAAGATTTTATTTTACTTGGTAAATTATTTCAAGTCACAAGAATGGTAGAGGTATTTATATTACCACAGCCACAGTAATCAGAAGGGGTATTGTAAATACTTCGCTCATTGTCAAATATCATCCAACTGAGACCGCAATCGTAATATTTAATTGTAAGTATAACGATCAAATAGAATCGTCCCAGCAATCCGGCTACATGTATGACTGGAGGTGTGTGATGCGCAGTGGCTGTGGCTGTGGCTGTGGCCTGTGGCCTGTGGCCTGTGATGGGAATGATTCTAGTTTCTGGCTAATGGCAGGAGCTATCTGAGTGGGATCGCCAGTTGGGCGGCTGAATAGCAAATACGTTCTCATTTGCCGAGACGATAGCCTTCAGCTACGGTAACTATGCTATTTGCTACGACCTAGCAAGGCGCCTTTACATGATTCACAATATCGATAGTAACTGATGTCAAGAGCGACGTTCTCCATGAATGGATTAAAGTTAAGTATTCCACCAGCTACGTCCGTTGTTTCTAAATTCTAATTTCCTTGTCCTGTTCCAGACCTCACGCCAGCCTGCGTGAGCTAAATCGCGTGCCTTTCGGCCTCCTCTAGTTATACGGTGTTGGCTCACCTGCCAACCACAACAAAATGTCTGGTTGACTGTTTCTGCACATTTACCACTTTTATTTGCTTGAGAGAACATCGATGGTGGTGTGTATGCGTCCAGCAGGTGAAAGGTGGAAGGTGGAAAACACGTTTGCTGGTTGTCTAGACATGAGAAACACCTTAGTTGACTTTTGGAATCTTTGTAAATTGTAAATCATCCTTATATCACTGACATCGGTATTTTCTGCAGTTTTTTTTTCTTTTTTTCTTTCTATATTTTTTCCTTTTTTTGAGTTTTCGTGTAAAGGTTTTCTCACATGAGAAATTTCTAGTTACTCATTGGTTTACAGCACGCTGCACCTCGCTAAAGGTTCGAGTTCCAGTCTGTGTCTTCGGAATTCTCTGTATCAAGCACATTGCAATCGATACTGCTGTGCACGCGATGTTGCTCAGTAGAAGTATCGCATAAATGGTATGTATTTTCACATTTTTGTAACAGAACAGCATGTTTTAATCCTGGAGTCTGGAGATTGGAGTAGAAACGTAAGTAAGTAAGTAAGTAAGTAAGTAAGCAGGTTGGGACCGGAAACAGCAACGCCTTTGTGTCGAGGGGAACCGACCCAGCCTTTATATAACAGTTCGGAGAGTGGCCTCTGTCCATTGAGTGTGCTTTGGTCACACGTCCGACGAGTGAATGTGCGAGGGCAGGTGACTCGTGACTGGTGGATGGCCTACCGAGCCCACAGAAAATATTTACTGCTGCATGTACTTACGGTATCTGTGTCTGTGGGATATGTACGAGTGTCTGGTGGTCGATAGCTATATGCAGGATACAGAAGTGATGATTTTGTGCGGTACAGGATACGAATTGTCTGTTTACTACATCGATACGGTATGTGGTGAAATAGCCAGGTTACAATATTCAAGCTTTGCTCAACAGTAGCAGAGCAGTGTAGTTGAAGGAGTGTGTCTCCATATTTCATGATCTGTAGACCACTTTTGCTGGGTTTAACTGTCAGTGTGACATGGCGGATAGTGCTATTTTGTACAGATCGCCATTTTTTTCTGCAGAAGAAACTTCCAGTGGCAAAACTATCACAGTGGCAGCAGCAGCAGCAGCAGTTTGGTGGCTAAATTCAATACGAACTAATCAGAATGCTCCACTGATTCACCACAAAGGATGTCTTGTGAAAGACAGGCGTCACTACAGACTGCCTCCATCTTGTTTAAACCAAAGTATCTATGGAATGTCTGAGACACATGTGCTGTTTTCTTTGTTCAAGTGTTCAAAGACAAGTTGAAGCAGACTGTCCATCTCTGGCGTGATGCCGTCCCTCATTAACCATTGTGGCATTAGAACATCTCCAGACCAGCAGTTGTAAGACACTACTTCAAATTCAGACAGGAAAGTCAGAACAATTACGCACATTGTCCTACAGAAGAGGAAAATTGCTGTCTTTCCAAACCGAAAATTACAGCCCTGTCGAAGCAAAGAACAAGAATGCTTTTATGATTAACGGTGTTTTTGCAAGCCCTCTGACACTTGCTCATTCTCTTACTGGTAAGAGCCTTCATCATAACATTTACCGTTTCTGAGACATATGTTGAAAGAAGAATGTTGCTGTTTCTGGGAAGGGCAACACGTGATGCACCGGTTGTCACGTTAGAATCGCAAAATGAATGCATCCTGTGTTATTATGGGATATTTTTGCTGGCAGTTTTTGAAAGCATTGCAAAAGATTTCTATAGTGCACCCAGAGGGAGACTTGTCAGTATAACACTGGCAATCCAAAAAACAGCCATCTCATGGCTATCTTTTAGCTGCACTTGTGGGGGTGAGTCACTAGGGAAACATCTCTTGCTCGGCAATTAGGCCTGCGCTGTACTCGCAGGTACAAACGCTAGGTGTCAGCCATGGTGCTTAGGTGAACACATGCTTGCAGGACCCAAACAAACTTGACAACTGAGAAATTCCCGTTGAAACATGAGGCGGTGGCATCCTTTCAGACAGCCGCGCCTGGCGCGGCAGCCGGCGGCCGCGCCAGGCCCGGCAGCCGGCGGCCGCGCCAGGCGCGGCTGTCTGAAAGGATGCCACCGCCTCATGTTTCAACGGGAATTTCTCAGTTGTCAAGTTTGTTTGGGTCCTGCAAGCATGTGTTCACCTAAGCATGGCCCGGCAGCCGACGGCCGCGCCTGGCCCGGCAGCCGACGGCCGCGCCGGCGCTTTGCAGAGGCTGCTGGTGCACACCGACTACTGGCAGCGTCTGTGGTGGTGGTGGTCTGTGCGGTCCAATATGTGGCGCATGCTTCGTGATAGAAAGATTTCTACCACTGTAATTATGTGTGATAGGTGCTTTTTTTAATACGAATCGTACAAGGAATCCCAGCATAAAGCAATCGATTTAATTACTTCTTACAAGATCTGCATCTTACAAAAACAGCAGAGAATGATGAGCAACAGAAATCCAACCCTTGCTAACTGATTTGTTTAATAATTGAACATTATACCCTTGAATGTCCCTTCATGGGATAGGGGGGAGGAGGGATGGAGGTTTACCAGAGGGGTAGGAGGTTGTTAATTAAGTGGCATGTTTAATGAAGTAGTTAATCAAATTGATAAGAGTGAGAGGGCTATTCAAATAACTCAGATCTGAAAGTGTACATGCATCAGCGATGGGGAGGGAGTGGGTTGGAGGTTTCCTGAGTGAGTGGGGGAGAGGAGGAACAATAGGTTAAGGACCTGTCAATCCAAAGGAAGGATCTTACAAAACAATAGGTTAATGATGTCAGAGGAGAACAATATGTTTGCTCCCAGAGTGCATACCTGGCCCTGATGTAGGCAACCCACACAAACAAAATTCACAAGAGTGTAGTTTGTCCCACTACTGTGCTGGACGGTTTGTGTGTGTGTGTGTGTGTGTGTGTGTGTGTGTGTGTGTGTGTGTGTGTGTGTGTGTGTGTGTGTGGCGTCGGTATGCTATGGCTGAACACATGGCTGGTTCTGGGAAACACTGATTCTTATTATAGGGAGTATTTTACACAAACTGAATCTTAGAGGTTTACATCCATTTTTGTGACATACGTCATAGTACAGGTGGTATTGGTAAGTTCAAAGGTATTCTGACCACAACACATTAGCTCACTCACAACCCACAATACAAACTTAACCCGTACAAAGCTGCACGGCAATCTGTGACCACAGCCTACATGAATGCCAGATATTTGCTGCCCCTGTCCCTGTCCTAGTCCCACTCCTTCCTTCAGAGATCCTCTGGGCAAGGGAGGCATTTCCTTCCCCGTACTTGTCGTGTCGTGTCGTGTCGTGTCCGCCTGCAAACTGCAGTCTCCACATATTACCTGACGCAACCAGTAGTAACAGGGCTTGTCCTTTGTCATTATTTTCATTTGGCTCCACGAATTCAAAAAGCCAAAATGTCATTCATATATGTAGTGGGGCACGATTAATAATTATTTTAGGTATCGTAATGGCATCGAATACAAACATATTTCCAACTACTGTTCAATATGCTGAAATAGAGAGTTTCTCCTGAATACCTGGATATCGAAATATTAAAAACTTTTTGTGAAGCAAAAGCAATACCATCGACTGTGTCAATTTGTCACTAGTTCTTCCAAGCATAAATATAGCTCCATTCTCCCATCGTCTATGTGGTAGCTTCTTTTCACACTTACTGTGATAGAAACAGCCCATCGCCACGGGAGGAGCAGGAAAGGAACGATGTTAAAGTGAGTTTGTAGTCACAGTAATCAAAATAGCCACAGTAGTAAAAATCAATCATTCGCATACCAATTTCTTCTTAACTTATCGTGTTTTGGGTTGTCAAAGAAGAACGCCATAATTCATGTCAATGTACTCACTAAAATTCCTATATCCCTTGCTGTCAAAAATTCATTAGTAAGCAACATTTCTTACTCTGTTTTGAACGTTGTTCCGTGAAACATTACTAAAATGCTGAAAAATGTTTGAAGTAATTGTAATTTCTGGTGACTGGAAGGTTGTAGATTCGTTAAGCGCTGTCTCACTACTTAATGACGTTACTAGCTGATCACGAGCGTTTAATCAGTAAGATTTTTAGGGGTAGTGTTGTGAGGCCTGAAACACACTGATCATTTTACCAGTCCAAATCCTGTGCATTTAGGCGTGTTTAAAATCAAAGTCTTAAGTGTACTACAATTCTTGCATAAAGCCTGATTCCTTCAATTACAACTAGATCTTAATATTAGCGTCGATAATACTTCTTCAGTATACAGTCAGTTCCACAAGAAAGTATACGCCGTTATCTTTATGATATAAAACACTATTATAAATGTATTTTCATGTAATTACTAATTACACATGTTAACATATAACTACATAATGGTTAATCCAATCGCGGCCAATATCGATTACAGCTTCGCATCTTTTTGGCATGCTTTTCACGAGGTTTTCCGCTTTTCTCTCGATAACCATCTCCATATCGTCCTGATTTTATGTGACAGCCGCTTCAAAGTATGTATTGGCTTTCCTTTAAGCTTCGTCTTAATATACGACCAAAAGTTTTCGATCGGATTTGCATCCGGAGATACTGCAGGCCAATCCATCTTGGACAACCCACTGTTTTGTTTCTACGCTGTACAGAGGCGCCTGCTATGTTCGCAAACTGGGTGTTTCAATATGGCGATGATTCTAAGTTCGAAACAAATTAGCTTCTTAACGGACGTCATTAATATTGCATATTTTTCCAGCATTTAAACTGACTTTAAATAAATGTAAATAGCCCAAACTGCAAAACGGCAAAACGTTCAACTCTCGCACTGTTTACTTGTACAATGTACAAAAGCGTATTGAGTACAGATTCGAGAACGCTACGAGAGATGTAAAATGTAACGTCCGCAGCGACATTATCGCACATACTCTTTTGGAACTGACTGTACTTAAAAAGAATTTCATTAAAAAGCTTTTAACTAAATAAACTGAGAGGACTCTGTGGTCTTCTAATTATTAACATATACACTTAGACAAAAAGCGCACCGAAGTATTTATCCGAATTATACGGAAATCGGTAATACGTACATGCGCAGACAAGCAAGCTGTTAAAATTTCAGGCGAACTGGTCGATTTATTGAAGAGAAAGGGCTTCACAAATTGAGCAAGTCAATGACGTGTTGGTCCATCTGTGGTCCTTATGCAAGCAGCTTTTACGGTTCTACATCTACATTTGTACTCCGCAAGCCACCCAACGGTGTGTGGCGGAGGGCACTTTATGTGCCACTGTCATTACCTCCCTTTTCTGTTCCAGTCGCGTACGGTTCGTGGGAAGAACGACTGTCTAAAATTAGAGAGATTCGAGCCGCACGCAGGCTTTCACATTCACATTCACATTCACGATCTCCTCGGGAGGTGTAAGTAGGGGGGAAGCAATATATTGGCTACCTCATCCAGAAACGCACCCTCTCTAAACCTGGACAGCAAGCTACACCGCGATGCAGAGAGCCCCTCTTGCACAGTCTGCCACTTGAGTTAGTCTTACCAAATAACCATCTCCGTAACGCTGATTGCTAAACATGTGCCGAAACGGGCCGCTGTTCTTAGTATCTTCTCGATCTCCTCTGTGGGACCCGTACTAGCTCAGGTTGACACTGTTGAGCAATACACAAGTATAGGTCGAACGAGTGTTTTGTAAGCCACCTCCTTTGTTGATGGACTACATTTTCTAAGGACTCTCCCAATGAATCTCAGCCTGGTACTCGCCTTACAACAATTAATTTTATATGACCATTCCACTGCAAATCGTTCCGTACGCATGCTCCCAGATTTTTACAGAAGTAACTGCTAACAGTGTATTGTATGATTACATGATAGCCGAACAAAAAGGATCCTTCTTTCTATGTATTCGCAATACACTGCATTTATCTATGTTAAGGGTCACTTGCCACTCCCTGCACCAAGTGAATATCCGCTGCAGATCCTTCTGCATTTCGCTGCAATTTTCTAATGCTGCAACTTCTCTGTATACTACAGCATCATCCGCGAAAAGCCGGATGGAACTTCCGACACTATCTACTAGGTTTCATATGTAATGATCCCATAACACTCTCCTGTGGTACGACAGAGATTACTTTAACGTCTGCAGACGTCTCTCCATTGGGACTTTCTGATTCTGTTGTATTTTCTGCTTGGGGATAACTGGCGAAATTTTGTCAAGTTGGCGGGTTAGATCGTTAAAATCCCGGGCTGGTTGGAGGGTCCTGACCGTAGTGCCCCAAACATTATAAATTGCAGGAGATACGGCAACCTTGCTGGCCAAAGTAGGTTTTGGCAAGCACGAACACACGCAGTGGGAACACTCACCTCGTGTGTGCATGAACTGTTCGCTGAAATGTAACCCGTGATGAATTGTCATGAAGGGCAACAAAACGGGGCGTACAATATTGTAGACGTATTGCTGTGCTGTAAGAGTGCCGCAAATGACAACCAAAGGGGCCCTGCTGTGACGTCACACCCCCTCCTCCTCTTCCTCGTTGCCAGACCGTGTGGTGTGTCACGATCAGGTTGGTACTGTGGTGTTTCAAAAGTCTAATCAGGAAACATCGCGTTTCTTTCCCTAGTGAGCGACGCCAGGTGGGAAATTTTAACTAACTACAAATAAATATACATATTAAGTGGAGACTTAAAAGAAACAAAATCTTTTTAAAAAACATGTCTAGCGTGGCAGCAAGATGATCCACTGGGGACTCTAAACGCGGCGGACGACGAGAGCTAACCACTGTTGCATCGTGGTGGCCGGTCGGCGGCTGGAAGAGCCGTTGAAACATAAAACATATTTTAATAATGGTCGGCATGATGTGTTGATTATAAAATAAAAACGAGTTCAATGTTGGATGGGGAATGATAAGTAATATTTATGATGTATGTCGTAAGAACAGAATCAACTGACGAAAATAAACTTCGAGCTGGAAGTTAAAACACAGTTTGTAATTGGATGTCAATTGGTTATCAACTTTGCAAGTTTTTTAAAATTCACACAAATTTCACAGACTTCTTGAAGAGATTCTGGCAGAACTTTATTGAAGATTGTCCACACTCCTCATAAAGTTTTATTAATTAACTAGTTTAATGAGAAGCCGACACAATTTTAATACACTTAACAGTATCGATTATTTTCAAAATGTGTTTATCGGCGATATTGGTCAAGAAGATCGATTTTAAAGTATTAAAAGTGGAATATTTCGTTAAATGTGAACAAGATTAATTAATGTCACTAAAAAATCAATTATTTAAGGAAAAATTAGGAAATTTTCAATTTATTCTGGCAAATATATCAAGGAGTGTCAGGTCGCACAACGAACATATACAAACTCTGTTGAACTGTCAAAAAAAAATTTTTTACGATAAAAGTAACAAACTTTTCTACAACGTGGACTGGTGAATTTTGCTGCGTCTATCCTTATCTTCCAGGTTGAATCGGCTACAGCTTAATGTTTTTCTTTATGGATTTTTCAAGTAACTGGAAAAAGAACTTGCAATCTGCAAACCAACAGGCTTCACAACAGCCAAACCGTGTACCCAATATCGACGGTCGGCCGCAGATGAAATTGTCTTTCTTTCCCCTGCTGCAGACATCGTTGCTGAGTTGCTGCGACAGGGTTGCCGGTTCAGCGCAGTACCCCACCGCTGCTGTCTGAGGCATCTCAAGACACAGATTCCAGGCCACGATGACCGCTGGCCACTGGCTACTGGCTCTCAGCTGGATGTGGGACGCATTGCTGAAGGCAACTCTACTCCAGCTAATGATCTTCGTTGAAGACGGGCCGTTTGGTAGGCGACAGTTAGGTTGGTACCTCACGACTACCAGGGGCGCCTCCAGACACAACAACCAGGAGTGATAGTCTTTGGTGCGATTTCTTTTCATTTAAGGGCCTCTGAGTGTCAGCCACGGCACCCTTACAGCACAGAAGTTTGACAGTGGCATTCAACACCCCGTTTCGTCGCGCTTCGTAGCAAGCCATTGTGGGCTTACATTTCAGCAACAAAATGCCCGCCTGCACTCTCCGAGTGTCTCCTGCCTGTCTTCGTAGTCGCCACCCTGCCTGGGCCAGCAATCCCGCTGGACCTCTCCTCAAGTACTACGTTTGGAGAATTAAGGGCAGGGTTCTCCAATTAGCGCGTTCGAAAGTCAACATCCCGAGCTAACTGGACAGAATTTGGCATGGTATCCCTCAGGAGGAAATGAACAACTCCATCAATCAATGCCAAGCCGAATAACTGCTTGTATAATGGCCAGAGGAGGACCAATGCGTTACTAACTTGCTCAATCTGTGGATTATTTATTGAAGAGTACGTGGTTCAATGTTTCTGAAATTGAAATCATTCGTTTGTATCTTCATGTACGTCATATTTACCGTCTTGCGTCCCATTCAGATAATTTCTTCGTGTTGCGCCGTTTTTTCTTTTTTTCTTAGTGTTTATTAGTCAAGTTTCTAAATATGGGCAATGGCCTTCATGCAGGCCCTAATTTTGAAACCCTTTTCATAGTTCTTTTCCCTTGAAGGTGGAGGACAGAATAAAGAGAACCAAAAAGAAGAAGAAGAAGAAGAAGAAGTAGTTGAAGATTCATTTCCACTTTCGTGTGCATGCAATTTATGATCTCCGCTCCTTTCTTTAAATACTCCACCGAACAGGTGATTCTAGGGTGAGGGTTTTCAATAATATTTATTGTCCCGCGCTTCAACTGTCTTCGTCGTTTGGTGCCATTCTCCGTGGCATTTTCGCACCGCTATTGGGATATCCTCATTCTACAGCTGTCGTCCACAAAGTAGTCAAAACATTGAGAGAGCCTTTCTTTATCAGGAGCTTGTGCATGAATCTCAACGCATCCGTTACATATGTCATCTGGCTTTAGAAATTCCAGCGGCTGCAAGGGGGCGAATCTTCAAGATCTCGGTCTAACTGAGGGTTACAGCCAGAACGAATATTTAAGTCCTTTCCTTGGTCTCTTCTCGATATGGAAATAACATCCGTTTATTTCACTTGAGGGGAATCCTTAACCAAGGGCCGATATCGCAGCTGCCTGAAAATTGATTAAACAAGCAGTTCCCAGTGGTCCTAGGACCTACAGAAGTGAAAGTGCAAATAAAGACGCATATGTTCGCCTGTTTCATTTGACAGTTCCCAAGTAAGAACACAGTACCTGGCCCTTGCATGCATGGTATAGATTTGTGGAAACCACTTGCTGCAGCTCTTAAAAACATCTTCCCATTTTTTTACGGGAAGAACATTTAAGCTTTCTTTTCCTTTGTTTCCATTGAAAATGATGTGTCTCTCCTATCCTTTAATCTTATCTCTTCTAGAAAAAAACCAATGGCATCTCCCATTTTTAACAGACATCAATGAACATGAATTTGGTGAGAGTTCCATGGCTCTTGTTAGTTCATCTATGATTGACTCCGCCGGCGGCTCAGGATCGTCTTCACAGAGGAAGATTTAGGCATCAGTGTCACAATGTCAAACTTTTTTCACGAAAATTTCCCATTTCATCCACTTGTGTATCAGATAACTGTGTAGTACCTACTGTGGCTCTCCTGCCCATTCTCTCCACTTGTTTTCTCACGTCCAGAGCTGCGTCATCGTGTGGTTCACAGAGGTGTTTTGGTACGTTAGAGGCATCTCCGTTCTCCGAGTGCATCCTTTCCTTGCAATAATCCGGTTTTCGTCGTACGCACACGCGCGTTCAATACCTGTAGGTTCCTTCACTTTACGGTGCACGTAACCACTGTAACAAACAGAAGGCTGGTCTTTGCTTCCACATTGACGGTCCGGCCAGCAACTTTGGAAGTTATTACAACAACCAAAGTGAGCATAAGGACATGTGTTCCGACCACCGAGACATTATCCCGCCGGAGCAGGTAAAACCGCCTGTCTGGGCACCGTCCAGGCGAATTCCGCGAGTCGCGTGGTTGGGACAGGAGGGGGGGGGGGGGGGGGGGGGACAGTGGTACCCAGCCCTTCAGGGCGGGTAAATCCACAAGCGTCCGCGTTCGCTAGTGTCTGGGCATCGACCTACGTTACAGACAGTTGTGTAAGACAAAAATAAACATTGGCAACGTCGTGGCCTATCTGATTGATCATCTATGACGCCACCTCTTTACGCCACCCTTCAACCTACCTCAGTTCAGACAATTACTGGCTGTGCAGACGTCGGTAATCGCAGAACATAACGACTGGTGATACTTCAAGGAAACTGAAATCCACACTGCAAATTGAGATAGCTGAACTCATTTATGGCTAACGAATTATTCATAATTAATGTAGTAAGTAGGCCAGAAATACGAAAATAATCCCTACTGAATTGCATTTCGCACAAAGGGGTGGTAGCAGTCCAATGTATTATTCTACAATGCAGAGTATCCTCCCGTACACATCATGGTGATACCTGTGGTATCTCACCACCGTTTCCATAGGGGCCAAATCTATTGACTTGCAAGCGCAGAGTCTCACACGCTATTTGTGTTGGCAAATTTGTGATAGTTACACAAAATTTATTAATCCATAGAGTAATGTATGTCTTGTAACACCAGGTTCACATTTGTGAATCTGAACCGTAAACGGTGGTTTTCAAAAGTGCAAGCCTTGCAGTGCACCCGCTGCTTGCGGGTTTATCATTCGCAACATTTGCGTAACTTAATAAACCAGTGCGTGTTACGATACAGTGGCGTTCGCGTGACGTCACATGTCTAATGCTATGATTGTGGCTGCTCCGTTTGCTTCTATGTGAACGCAATGTTGGGCTGTCTGGCAAAGCTCAAATGCCGGATTTGGTGGTTTCCGTTCTCACACATGCATATTATTAAAGTGTGACGTATAACTGGTGGACTGCTTGAATATAATAACATGCACTAAAAGTGTTTTGAAGATATAATTGAAAGGTCGGGAAATGTGGCGTCAGTGGCTACCCATCTTCTCAAAGCTATGACGTGCCATGACTGATAGACTTCTCGTACGACTTTTTGATTGCTTTTCGTTATTTACATATTCAAGAGTGAAAAATAAATTACGTATCTCATAGCGGTACACAATGTGCGCTGAGCCACACACGCTGGGGGAGTCTTAAGGAGTGTAGATATAGGTAAGACACGCACTGTATGGAACAGGAGAGGGGGAATGATTTCCAATCGTGAATGTTTGGTTTTCAATAAGATAATACGTGAACATTAGTTTCCTCCTACTAATATGACATTTCACCAATACATATTCCAAAATTCTACAACAGAGCGACGTCAGAAATATAGAGCAGTATTATTAGTAACACGCGTCAGGTCCAGTGGCCCTTCATGAGATAGGAAAGCAACAGAGAGTCACTTGTTTCCACATCTGAGCCGTTCGTGCAACTTTTTGAACGAGGCACTACAGTGCTATTCTTTTCTGTGAAACAGTATTAGAAAAAGCTGTTCAGTATTTCGACCGTTACTGTATCTGGACAGTGATCTTACGTTAAATTCAGTAAACGGATCCAAGCCATAACTTTTTAGGATTTGCTATCAAGTCTGTCGACAGAATTTTACTTCCCATTTTGTTGAACGCTTCACACTTTGTCTCCATATGGTAATTTTTGCTCCGTTTAGTTTTTCTTTGTCTATGAGACTTTAAAATTGTTTCACACATAAAAGAGCTTGGCTACAAACTAAACTTAGCCAGTGATCGTTCGAGCTGTCCTCCGAAAATTTTAACACCCAAGTATTCGTGTTATGGCATGAAGTCAGCCCAGGCACTCTAGTCGGGAACGGCAGAGAAGAAAAAGTGAGAAGAGGTCAGCCAAGCAAGTACTGACTTGACCCGGGGTCTTGCCATATCCCCTGCACACTGGCTGTGCACTCCAGGACGACAATGCGACACCAGTGGCCCCTCGGTGAAGACGACATAAGCGCCGCGCCCAACTGGTTGGCAGTTACTCCTCCATTGAAGCCGTCGTCGGAGGAGGAGGAGGATATTGGTGTTTAACGTCCCGTCGACAACGAGGTCACTAGAGACGAAGCACAAGCTCGGTTTAGGGAAGGATGGGGAAGGAAGTCAGCCGTGCCCTTTCAAAGCAACCATCCCGAAATTTGCCTGGAGTGATCGAGGGAAATCACGGAAAACCTAAATCAGGATGGTATTGGACTGGCATTCGGGAGGACGACGGTTCAGTGTGCTAACCACTGCGCCACCTCGCTCGGTAAACGGCTTCAATGTTAGCCACTTCGTTATCCGACGCGTCGTAACCTCTTCATTAGCAATCCCTACACAGCGCAGTTAGGGATCAGCAGTCACTGCAGTTCAGTTGACAGACTTTTGTTAGTGGCGGTCGTTAGGACCAGAACTGTTACTTTTATTTGTGTGTTCCGAAGAAGACAGTCTGCAGTCTATGCTGTATCAACACCACTGAGACAGAACTAAGCAACATAAATCAGTAACACTCAGAGATATTTTTATATTTCTTTCATAAGTGAGCTCAAAATTAGGAGATTCATTCATTGTCGTTTTCGTGCCAAGCCGTTTGTCGAGCTCAACAAACAAATAAAAATCAAAAAAGTGTGTGTGTGTGTGTGTGTGTGTGTGTGTGTGTGTGTGTGTGTGTGAGAGAGAGAGAGAGAGAGAGAGAGAGAGAGAGAGAGAGAGAGAGAGAGAGAGAGAGAAATAGTTGTAAAGAAATTGAATCATGGTATGTAAAGAAACCTTTCATTAAAATGACACGTTCCACATCTTTACGAAATGTCGTATTCATGATCTGTGGAACAAGTATTAATCTAATCAGAATTAATCTAATTTAATCATATATTGCTGACTAGCCATGAAGAGTCAGCAATTACTGAAATTTTCGCCAATATCAGTAACCAAATCTAAGCTTGAATATAAATCATGAATATAACGGACGACAGCTTTTGTAATAAATCGGGACTCATTTTTCATGGTTAGTTAACAGGGACGAAAGAGTCTTGATACATCTGATATATTTCCATTCACAATTAACAAAGTGTGCACGGTTTTTAAGATGGAGACACGAACCCATCATGCGCTTCATCACAGAACTTCTCAACTCATAATCGGATTGTTAATTAAGTAAAATGAAATGTTACGTATCGGTTTTTCTTACCAGCTGCTATGTGTTTGAATCTAATTAACTGTCGCTCAGGCACAAAAAATTGAGAGAAATAACGACGCCTATTGCGATTGTTGACAACACATGAACAAACACGCACACATCTTACTGTTGGTGACTAAAAATGCACTTTAATTTTTACTAGCAGGCTGGTGTGCACGTGAAAATGAAATTATGAATATTTTTGTACTGGATCAGGATTCGAACCCACATACGTACCTTTGCGCTCCTTTTCCGAAGACTGCAGTCTTCTCTAGGTCTCCTCCAATTATTGAACTACACTGATTCGAATTCGTATCTCCTCTTTTGAGGATCTGAATCTCTCTGAACTAGAGAGGTTGAAAAATTTGGTGCTGGACTGTGTTCAATCAAGTATAAATAAATTAAGAGCCCTGTTCCTCTAAATGGCTATCGGTTCATCACACAAAATAAAATTTTCTAATGTAAGTAAGTTTACTGGCGACAGTATTGCTGTTTACCATGACTTCCGCCAATGTCATTTACGAACACAAACCGGCTCTGCCCAGTTGGTAATGAAGGAACGTGATGTTTAATGCGGATTCTGGATTATAGCGTCTTTCTCTTGAGGTTACCAGAGGTAAAGTAAATCTGTTTGTGCGTCTCAAAAGTAAAAGCCTGAACCCACGCGTTGAACCTGTGATGGTTCGTTCCACCAGACCATTGCGGCCACATTTCCCAGCCCCAGGAGTGTGCTGTAACGTATGATGTGCTTAGTCACAGAGCAAAAAATTCGAGTCTATTAAATGGTAAAGTAGAAGCAAGAGTCTGACGCGGAGATTACATCCTGCTGACGTGAGAATAGCATAAAGACTCTTCTAGGCATCATAGCCTCGATGTGAAGCCATTTCGAAATTTTCATTAATTTAGCAAATTTCTTAGTTATAATGACGGTAATAATCGAATTATCTGGTAATTTCACACGTCACACTGAATTTTCTCAAACTATCATTTTCTTCATACCGCTGCTGAAACACATGTGGTTGAAGATCATTTTATGCATTTTGGTGATTATAGAAGGAGTTGCCCAAGAACAGGTTCTTTCCCTGTCTACGGAATCCTTTTTCATGTTAATATCAAACATCACCGCCGCCCCCCCCCCCCCCCCCCCCCCCCCCACCACCTCCAGTGTGGTTCCTGAAGAGAGGCGGCAGCCTCTTCAGTAGTTGCAAAGGCTACAGTCTAGATGATTGACTGATCTGGCCTTGTAACAATAACCAAAACGGCCTTGCTGTGCTGGTACTGCGAACGGCAGAAAGCAAGGGGAAACTACGGCCGTAATTTTTCCCGAGGGCATGCAGCTTTACTGTATGATTATATGATGATGGCGTCCTCTTGGGGACTATTTTACCTCCGGAATATTTTACCCCATTCGGATCTCCGGGTAGGGACTACTCAAGAGGATGTCGTTATCAGGAGAAAGAAAACTGGCGTTCTACGGATCGGAGCGTGGAATGTCAGATCCCTTAATCGGGCAGGTAGGTTAGAAAATTTAAAAAGGGAAATGGATAGGTTAAAGTTAGATATAGTGGGAATTAGTGAAGTTCGGTGGCAGGAGGAACAAGACTTCTGGTCAGGTGAATACAGGGTTATAAATACAAAATCAAGTAGGGGTAATGCAGGAGTAGGTTTAATAATGAATTAAAAAATTGGAGTGCGGGTAAGCTACTACAAACAGCATAGTGAACGCATTATTGTGGCCACGAGAGACACGAAGCCCACACCTACTACAGTAGTACAATTTTATATGCCAACTAGCTCTGCAGATGACGAAAAAACTGAAGAAATGTATGATGAGATAAAAGAAATTATTCGGATAGTGAAGGGAGACGAAAATTTAATAGTCATGGGTGACTGTTTCCTTCTCTCCCTTTCCCTACTGTCGAATTCCACAGTAGGTGATTATGGACTGGGGCTAAGAAATGAAAGAGGAAGTCGCCTGGTAGAATTTTGCACAGAGCACAACTTAAACCAAGTGTTAGCTATGATTAAGAACCATGAAAGAAGGTTGTATACATGGAAGAACCCTGGAGATACTAAAAGGTATCAGATTGGTTATATAATGGTGAGACAGAGATTCAGGAACCAGGTTTTAAATTAAGACATTTCCAGGGTCAGATGTGGACTCTGACCACAATCTATTGGTTATGATCTGTAGATTAAAACTGAAAAACTGCAAAAAGGTGGGAATTTAAGGAGATGGGACTGGATAAACTAAAAGAACCAGAGGTTGTACAGAGTTTCAGGGAGAGCAATGGGGGAGAGATATACAGTAGAAGAAGAATGGGTAGCTTTGAGGGATGGAGTAGTGAAGGCAGCAAAGGATCAAGTAGGTAAAAAGACTAGGGCTAGTAGAAATCCTTGGGTAACAGAAGAAATATTGAATTTAATTGATGAAAGGAGAAAATATAAAAATGCAGTAAATGAAGCAGGCAAAAATGAATAGACGTCTCAAATATGAGATCGACAGGAAGTGCAAAATGGCTAAGCAGGCATGGCTAGAGGACAAATGTAAGGATGTAGAGCCACATCTCACTAGGGGTAAGATAGATACTACCTACTGGAAAATTAAAGAGACCTTTGGAGAGAAGAGAACCACTTCTATGAATATCAAGAGCTCAGATGGAAACCCAGTTTTAAGTAAAGAAGGGAAAGCAGATAAGTACATCGACCTTGTATAGACCCTCCATATACTCCCATTCCCATAATATTGTCGTTAGGTGGAAGAAGAGGATGTAGATGAAGATGAAATGGGAGATAAGACACTGCGTGAAGAGTTTGACAGAGCACTGAAAGACCTGAGTCGAAACATAGCCCCCGGAGTAGACAACATTCCATTAGAACTACTGACGGCCTTGGGAGAGCCAGTCCTGACAAAACTGTACCATCTGGTGAGCATGATGTATGAGACAGGCGAAATACCCTCAGACTTCAAGAAGAATATAATAATTCCAATCGCAAAGAAAGCGGGTGTTGACAGATGTGAAAATTACCGAACTATCAGTTTAATAAGCCATAGCTGCAAAATACTAACGCGAATTCTTTACAGACGAATGGAAAAACTGGTAGATGCAGACCTCGGGGAAGATCAGCTTGGATTCCGTAGAAATACTGGAACACGTGAGGCAATACTGACCTCCTTACGACTTAGAGAAAGCTTTTGACAATGTTGACTGGAACACTATTTTCTAAGTCTACAAATGCTAGAAACGTAGGTTTGCCTTTCCTTAACCTCTCTTTCAAATTCTGAAGGTGGCAGGGGTAAAATACAAGGAGCGAAAGGCTATTTACAATTTGTACAGAAACCAGATGGCAGTCATAAGAGTCGAGGGGCATGAAAGGGAAGCAGTGGTTGGGAAAGGAGTGAGACAGGGTTGTAGCCTCTGCCCGATGTTATTCAATCTGTATATTGAGCAAGCAGTAAAGGAAACGAAAGAAAAAAACTTTAATACCTACTCCGAATTTATTTCTTCTCCATGGATTTTGAGGTTCACCGATGACATTGTAATTCTGTCAGAGAGAGCTAAGGACTTGGAACAGCAGTTGAACGGAATGGATAGTGTCTTGAAAGGAGGATATAAGATGAACATCAACAAAAGCAAAATGAGGATAATGGAATGTAGTCGAATTAAGTCGGGGGATGCTGAGGGAATTAGATTAGGAAATGAGACACTTAAAGTAGTAAAGGAGTTTTGCTGTTTGAGGAGCAAAGTAACTGATGATGGTCAAAGTAGAGAGGATATAAAATGTAGACTGACAATGGTAAGGAAAGCTTTTCTGAAGAAGAGAAATTTGTTATCATCGAGTATAGAATTGAGTGTCAGGAAGTCGTTTCTGAATGTATTTGTATGGCGTGTAGCCGTGTATGGAAGTGAAACATGGACGATAAATAGTTTGGACAAGAAGAGAACAGAAGCTTTCGAAATGTGGTGCTATAGAAGAATGCTGAAGATTAGGTGGGTAGATCACATAACTAATGAGGAAGTATTGAACAGAATTGGGGAGAAGTTTGTGGCACAAGTTCACTAGAAGAAGGGATCGGTTGGTAGGACATGTTTTGAAGCATCAAGGGATCACCAATTTAGTATTGGTGGGCAGCGTGGAGGGTAAAAATAGTAGAGGGAGACTAAGAGATGAGTATACTAAGCAGATTCTGAAGGATGTAGGCTGCAGTAGGTACTGGGAGATGAAGGAGCTTGGACAGGATAGATTAGCATGGAGAGCTGCATTAAACCAGTCTCAGGACTGAAGACCACAACAACAACAACATCAAACATCAGCAACTACTCTTAGATTACATTAAAACTAAAGTAATTGATGAAGACGTTACTTGATAACAAAACACGCTGCCTTTTCTCATTTACTTGGGCTTAGAAATGGCTGTCGAATACTGCCAAACCAAAAGCCAAGGGATCTTACTGCCTTCCGATGTACGTCGCTGTCAGTTCTGCCATATGATTTGGTCGACGTGGCCTGTTTTATGTTGTGTACGACAGATTGAAAATATTTCTGTTTATTGCAAAGGAAAACAATTGTTTTTCTAAAACACACTCTAAGCTATGCAAGTTCAAACTTATCGCAATATTAGTTCAAATTTAATATGCGCTTCTATAATGTAGGAAAGTATTTCACAGTTGCAAAACCCACATTTGACTCATTGTTTGCCAGTGCTGCAAGTGTAAGGTCAGTCTTCGCTACATTAGGTTACTTAAACTGGTGTCACTCTGAAATAGAATTTATGGTCAGCGACTTTCTTACTGGAAAATAGAAATTACTTTTACAGTGTACTTAGGCAGTTCACTCATTGGGCTCCACATGTATATGCAATGCATACGGATTGTAGAATTTAGTGGTGCTCTCTCTTCTACTTCTGTATACAATATGCCTGACCTAAACGGGCCGTTTCTCATTACAGGCCCTGGGCAGTAGATCATACTGGAAACAGTAATGTGTTATTTAAATGATTACAAAATCAGGTAAAACGAACAGTGAGGTTGTCAGTATAAGCACAACATGAATTTTCGTCCCCCTTCTGCTTATGTGAAATTTGCCGCATTTCTCTGGTTGGAAGGCAAAAAGCATACTGACAGAGTACGGCTGGTAAACGATTCACAAACCACGATTTAGTGCCATTTAGACTATTTGTTTAAACATTGTCATAGCTGAAGGAATTTAGTTTCTTCTTAAATTGCCTTATGCAGCCACGTTCACAGATATATCTAATAGTAAAAGCTCTTTATCCAGGTGCGAAGGTTGTAAAACAAACTTCCCACAGTTTGTGTCAGGTTGATCTTTTCGTCTGATACACAAAATACTAATGCAGTGCTAACAGGTATCACAAGTAGTGTTCCTGTAGCTGTGGGAATCATTGATTGAAAACGAGTTTAGCAGTACTGTACACATTGGTGTACAATATTCAAAATGATAAGTAACCTAAGTATAAGTTCATCCAAACACTGAGGCGTATTTATAATATTAAAGCTAGACTGTGTATCCTTGTCTTCCTTGAGTGGGCATTGGAAGGCGTTTACACACATGTATACAATACATACGCTATAGTTCTACATCTACATCCATACTCCGCAAACCAGTTGACGGAGGCGCGGAGGGTCCCTGAGTACCTCTATCGGTTCTCCCTTCTATTCCAGTCTCGTATTGTTCGAGGAAAGAAGGATTGTCGGTATGCTTCTGAGTGGGCTCTATCTCTCTGATTTTATCCTCATGGTCTCTTCGCGTGATATACGTTGGACGGAGCAATATACTGCTTGGCTCTTCGGTGAAGGTACGTTCTCGAAACTTTAACAAAATCCCGTACCGAGCTACTGAGCGTCTCTCCTGCAGAGTCTTTCACTGGAGTTTATCATCTCCGTAACGCCTTCGCGATTACTAAATGATCCTGTAGCGAAGCGCGCTGCTTTCCGTTAGATCTTCTCTATCTCTTCTATGAACCCTACCTGGTGCGGATCCCACACTGCTGAGCAGTATTCAAGCAGTGGGCGAACAAGCGTACTGTAACCTACTTCCTTTGTTTTCGAATTGCATTTCCTTAGGATTCTTCCAATGAATCTCAGTCCGGCATCTGCTTTACCGACGATAAACTTTATATTTCGCTTTCTGCCACATTGGTAATAACAGCTTGGTTCAACAATATTTTATAGGCAGATAGCCACCCAACAAATCGCTCGCTGAACACCGATTGCGTCTCAGTTCTCTGGGACACGTTTGCTGCCTACCGGCGGGGGCTGAGGCACTGCGCTGTCTCGCCTTCCCCGACAATGTCTGCTCTACTCCTCACTCTCGACGGTGTAAAATTCTTTAATGTTGTTGAGTGGTGATCCATAAAATTATTTGATGAGAATTAATTCTGCGAAACATCGATGTATTGCATACTAGCGTAAAAAAGTAATTTGAAGAATCTCCTGTGAAAGGAAAAAGAACAGGATGTGGCGCTTTAATTATAGTGCACTGAATCAGAAACAATGAAATTTATTTTTGTCATGGATTCATGTGTGTTAGTTAAGGCACAGAGAGTAAATGCAATGTAATGTGTTTGGTTTCTTTCTTTGATTCCATATGGTAAATGGATGCGAAACATTGTGTGGATACCTTTCAGAACCTGCTCTACAGCTACTCATTCAAATTGCTTGAAGTGAATTCTTTTCAAAATTGATATTGTCGTCTTAAATCCAACCGAATATTTTAAATATTACCTATATTTGAAGCTACCCAGAGAAACAGCAAATGTCTGCAGAGAGATCCTAACAGCGGCTCCAGCAACTTACTAATTGTTACTGTGGGAATTTAGCGTAGAAGTTCATTTCCTTCATACTTATCACCCTGGCATGTCAGTCTTAAGTGAAGAACAATGAAGAAATTCAAATCGACCGTCAACAGTACGAATTTCAGTAGAGATGCTTGTGTTGTGAAACAGTAAGTTGTTAATGGTGATAGCTTTGCAGTCAGAAGGCCGAGATCTGAACCTAGCTACCAAGAGGACTTTATGTGTGAAGGTTTTCTTCAGATTTCGTTACAGAATTATTTAATGGAGCTGCGAATTTCCAGAAAAAAATCAGAAAAAAGCTCGCACATGCTGGCCCCTGCCACGGTTAGAACTGACGACTCACTGAGTCACTGCGACACGAGGCACGGGCTGTACCACGGGGTTATGGACACACTGCTGCCAGCACACCACTCTCATCATGGTACATCTCGGCGTCTTGTGTTCAGGGTGATATGAAAATATCAGTAAGAGAAGACGACAATGGGATGCCGGTGATGCAGGCAATAATACCCAACTATGTGTGTCCACGTAACACCATGATGACGGACAAGTTGGCGTCTCAGTGTGTTTTTTATCTTTCACGATGCATTAATGAGGCTGAGGACGCAAGAAGACTACCTAATCATAATCAAAAGTTTTCACTTATAGACGAATAGCATTTCTGTAGCCAAAAATTTTCTATCTCAGTGTCATAGATTACTTGAGAATTATATAGCACGAGTCATTCAAATAGAAACGAAATATCAAGTGAATTTAGTGAGTCAATTCAGTACCGTACATGGAAGTGATTGCACTGTCTCAGAGTTGCCAAAAGTTTTGTGACGATGTAGCCAGTGCTTGGCTGTGCTAGGAACAGCACTGTAGAGGTATGCAATAATGCTATTACTACACGACAGCTACACTAGGAAGTACTTTTCTGATGCATCTGCTGCCTGGCTGTCTATTAAACCTGTAAAGAACAAAGTGCCACAGAAGTTAACCATTTTTCCACATTCAACTATTTGGGATGAGAAGTGAAGGGAATTATGTTCAAAGTTCCATTAGACTGATAAGACATCAGCAGACAGCAGCATTGCTCTTTTAAAAAGTGTAGCAGTGACTGTACTCTGCCTCACGAAGTTATCTGTGTTGAACGACACTTACCGTTACACTACTAGATGACACGTAGCAACAACAGCTCCAGAAGTCAATAACAGTTCCTACAGAACTTCCGCATTCCACAGTACTGTGAGATGATGCATGTGGCCAGATCTAGACTTCTGAGAGACATGCAGTGAAAAAGAAAAGCTGGAACTGTCTGACGTTTTCAACAAACAGATAGCGCAATATAGTAGCTCAAGTGGAAAGGAACACCTATTTAAATTTCTGCATCCTACACCGTTGGCAGTTCTGTATAGGTGGCAATTACGTGATTTAATTTCGGTTATTACAAAATTGACCTAATCGCCATGAGTTGCTGCCTCGGCTACCCAGTGCATACATTCGACTCTAACAAGTAAATGAATGTACTGAACATGCTGGAAACTACTACAGGGAGCCTGTGTCAGAATTCTCATCCAGTGTGGCGCAACGGCGCTACGATAGAGAGTCAGAGAAAAGAGGATTCAGTGGTCTGTTGGATTGATGTTAGGGTGGTATAGTTATGGTATGGGCTAGATTCTAACTTCCGCCGATGATTTTTGATAGGGAGAGACAGATTCTATTCTCTTCTGGCTACGCCAAGTGAAGATGGTAGAGAAGGAATATCATGTTTAGCGTCTACTTTGTGTAATGGCATTGCGGTCTGAAATTCATATTAGAGTTTCTACACGTCGCCACTTCTGACTTTATTGTGGTTCAACCTATCACCAGTAACCTTTATTATAATAGTCATTTATTACTTGTGACGAACCCCAAGTAGCATCGTACACGCGGTGCTGGCTATTCGTAGCATCGTACCCAGTGTCGATGGCGGTCCTCGGGTTTGGAGCAGAGTGAGAGGTTCAAGCCAGACGCTCAGACAACTCTACGGAGGTTTCAGATGCGAATTTCTCGACCTCCGCAGCTGGGTTGAGAATTGTAGGGTTCCCTTAATACCTCAGGCGTGCACTACAAGCAGGAAACGGCAACTAGTGTAGCAGAGTATATTTGGGATGCACATAAACGTTTCTTATAGTTTGGCAGCAAATTCGTCTCTTATCCAAAGGGGGTTCCTCTAATCTAAATTACAACAACCACAATGTTCTTACAGAATGCTCGTCTTCGCAGACTGCATGTCGCAAAGTTTGATTTTAAACCGCACGAGCACCCAAGGAAAGTTCCCACAACTAGTATCGATTATTGAAGGCTATAATGCCAAGTTGGTATCAGGAACAGAATGTTGACTGAAACCGGAAGAAAATAGCAGAGAAATCGTAGGCTCCGATTGGAATATCAATCATGAGGATGCGTTAGTCGCCAGAGGGTGACTACGACCTTCCGAACCAATGCCTGGCAAATTGAACAGTCAAAACTGGTGGCCACACACAGGGACTCATGTGATATTATTTTGAATGTGTTTTCCGAATATTGCTTCGAGCAGACAGAGAAACAGCTCGTTAAGGTGACGTCTTATACCTCCCAGCAACAGACCTGAACTTATCGAATCAGTTACGCTGAGCAAGGTTTCAGTTATAGTAAGGAACAACGGCTACGGGTTTACAAAGAATGCTAAGAATGGTAGGAATATGTTTTTGCTTAACGATAATGACAGGTACAAAATGCAGATTATCTCTGTGGTCAACATCAAATACTCAATGAGGACGGAGGTGTGAGGCAGAAACTGAAAAAGTTCAAAAATATCCTTAAGCACGCTTTAGAAAAGTATTTTTCGAGCAAAGTCTGAAGGCTTTGGGAAAGATCCACTATGTTATTTTTACTTCTTTTGACTCATCAGTCTTCTGACGAAAATGGTTTGATGTGGACCCCACAAATTTTAAACTACAGGCCCGTCCTATGGATACACGTTATGTGTTTCTAATGCAGCGGTTTCCACTGAATTTTGATTCATCACGCCGTTGTCATGGCTGATTATTTCACCTTTCACGGGGTGTTCCCGACACTAAGGTTGAGAGAGTGCACTGAATCTCTGTCCACTCCTCGGCCTACTTTGATAAGGCCGTTGGCATAATGTTGGTTACTTCTTATGCCGCAGGTATTCGGTTGCCTTTGGTGATGATTTTTATTCAAAATTTAAACAATGGCGCGGTTAGAATCTGAGACCGAAGACGTTTTTATTACTAATCGCTAACGCTACCCCTTTTTATTGTGCCTTTGGAAAACTGTAGTTCGTATGCATCTTTTTTTGCCATTTTTTCCAAGAACGGGTTGTATTCCGTCAATGTTAATTTGATCTTCGAAAAAACGACGCTGAATTAAAGTTTACATGTTTCGGTCGAAAATGACAATCATTTCAGAAAGTACAAAGGTAAGAACTGAAGAATTCATTCATACTGTAAGTAAAACACACTAGAAAGCAGCGGAAGTTTTGTCAGCATATACGGTTGTGTGCGATGAGGATCTGACTTGCTCCGAAGAAGTCGACGGTGCAACGTAAAAATTGAAAGTGAAAACGAAGACTAAAATAAGCTTACGTCCAGGGACTATCACACGACCCTGGAATTACCGTTTTGTACACCTTCCGCTGTACCAAATGCTGCCTGGAAACAATACTACTATAAACGGTTCATTTCTCGCTGGTTTCGTACCTCGGTCGGCAAGAACGGAAACCTTTTAGGGCCACTTAGACGGAAAGACAGGGAGAAAGTTTTTAACAGTCTGATCTCTATCTGTTTATCTCAGGTACATGTACACCTACTTGCTTACGGCCTCTTGGCGGTGCAAAAAAATTGAAGTTTATAGATGAATGCAGTCGAAAGTTTCAGCCATTTACATGAGAACACTTACTGAGCTATGTGAAATAAAGTCGTCATAGCTTCTCAGCGGTTTGAGTTAAGACGTCGAGAGTGCACGGTTGGCCGCGTGCATGGTGGGAATTAGTACGCGAATGCACGGTTTGTTTTGGCAACGAAGCCGACTTTCACTTGGATGGATTCGTCAATATCCAAAACTGACGCATTCGGGGGTTGAGAATCCGCATTTCGCGACCGAGAAGTCTCTTCACCCTCATCGGGTGACTCAGTGGTGAGCATCGTCCAGTGACGGAAAAGTCGGGGCGATATTCCTTCATGGCACGGTGACTACCGAATTTTACGTGAAGGTTCTGGAACATGTCATTTAAAGTGACCCTAATTTCGACAAGTATGAAAAGATGTGATTCGTGCGAGATGTAACTCGACCCTAAGCAGGGGAGTGTTTGATGCCGTGCAGGAGCACTTTGGGGACCACACTCTGCCTGTTAGGTAGTGAGAGGCCACTGCCATAACCCTCGATAGTCCGCCATATTTTCAGTATCTGAACTCTTACGACTCCTTTTTGTGGGGCTATGTTGAAAACAATACAGCAATACCTCAAAAATAATTGCTGATCAGAAAACAGCCTTTCAGGGGGTCATCGACAGCATCGATTTTCCGACACTTCAGCGGGTCTTGCAGAAATTTGCTATTCACCTGCGTCACATCATCCCCAAGGATGCAGGTACATCCTTGAACTGAATTCCGTGATGACTTTCTGATTATAATTATTTTAGAACGCTCGAATTTCTCTGGAAACTGCAGTACCAACATCTAGGATTATTTCAGATGAGTATCAGAAGGACAGACCCTTGAAAGGTGCACCTGCAACCATCACCAGCGCTGAGATCGGCACTATAATATTCACTGTGCACGGTTTAGAATGACGCCGTTATGGTGTCCAGGGCAATGGTCCGATCCCTGGACGTCTCTCGAGAGAAATCTTGGCCGCAGTACGATATGAACGTGCTATCTGCGTCTTGCGTGAAACAGTAGTTTTGAAGCATTCCGTCGCATCGTGTAGTCGGTACAAATTCATGTTCCAATACCTAGCTTTATTGGTCTGTAGTAATGGGCCCCGCAATAAAAATGGGCATTTTAGTACACTGTGTACTAAGTGGGCACCACACAGTGACTTCTTGTTGATGCGATCGAGCAGCAGCTAGAAAATGTGGATTCTCGGCAGCCTGGTAGTGCCAGTTCTGTTTGTTGATGTGCCTATGGAGATGAAAGTGTGGCTCGTCAGTAAGACAGGTCTGATCCGTGTCGACAGTTCCATTTTCATTGGCCTCAGTCATGTCATTTCCAAAGGACTGAAGAACAGGGATGTGAAGCGGCCACAATTATTCCACAGACCTTCAGCATTAGATAACCTCTTATCTATTCTCCCTGTCAAGGCCATCTCATAAGACTTCAATGGAATTTAAAGCAGGAGACTGACTTGGCCAAATCATATTCTGTTCCCCACATTTTCCTTTTCTAGTGACAGACCCGCTGCACAATTTAGACATTTCGTGAATTGTTCTGGAGCAGGACAACGATCCGAGACATGCAAGTCTCTTGCCAGATGGAACTGCATTGTTGATAAGTATCCTGGTACTATTACCCCTTCTCTAATTTTTGTATTAATTCTCATTAGACCATTGACTTTATCAACCATAAAACATCCCCACACCATGGGCGACCATCCGCCCATCCGCCGTTGCCGCCAAACATTACTCCTCATACGTTCTCCACGAAGTTGACGATGGCTTCTAAAATACTTCATATTTAGATTCGTCCGTGAAAACCACTGCTTTCGTAATAGTTCCACCTTATTTTGTTCACATGATAACCGTTTTATGGCCGCTATAAACCACTTTAAAACTTGTTCACGAAGAAGGCGTTGCACTGTTGGGACAGCGGTTGGAATTGCTCGCATAGTATTTACTTTCTCGAGAATTTAAGGTGCAGTACGCGTCCTCTGGTGATTAGTCTGTGCACATATGAATTGATCTTCCCTGTATGATGTTAGTCGGTGTCTTCCAGACACACATTGACACTAGTTTACTTGAACCGCTACAACGTATACATCACTGTAGATGAGCTTTGGCCCACTTTTGTTGATGTTGTCTTTCTAGAGTAGCGTTCTTGCAGGGCTAACTTGCAGCACGTTTTCGAATTCCAGTCTTCTGATTCTGTCTCATTAGGAGATAATACGTTATGAACCCACTAGGTATACAAGCACACTGCCAGATCCACCCACTGTACTGTACACTAACGCGAACTGAAGGAATGGGGCCTGCTAGGACGGAACCAGCTTAGGTCAAGGTACGTCAGTGTTGTAGCGGGTGCTCATCAGTGCCCCTCTAGGTGAACAACCAGTCAAGTACTCAGTACAGGCGCTTCCAGCTTTACATGATTCTAATTGTTTCATTATGGGAATCGGGGATGTGATAAAATATTTAGAATGAATTCTATGTTTTAATTAAAAACCCTTAGTTGTGATAGTTAATAGAAAACTTTTGTCCGGTAGTGTACATAATGACGGCTCCAAAACCACACCTAATGGCGGGGGTTGTTGCGTGTTCCTGTGGCCAAGCACATGTTGGAAAGAATCCGAGTGCACTTCCCAGGGAGACTTTCCATAGAAGCGCCAACGAACTATGCGTGAAGCTTTAAATTAGTTGCCGAAACTCACAATATAAACATTGCGCGTTTTCTGTACTGTAGAAGGTTGTTCCAAGACATTCAGACGTGAGCTCTTCTCAGGGAAACTAATCTGTTAGCGGACACTAAGAATGCCACAAAAAAAGGTCTGTACTCACGCGTAGAAGTTAGCGTGTCCCTTGATCCACACAAGCGTTAATATTATATTTGATGAAGTAGTGGACGAATTAGTGGGGATCGCTGATAAAAATGGTTCTTTAAAATATGCCATCTCACCGAAAAATTGATATTCGAGTGCCCCCTCTAGCCTTCCTCGTCTGTGTAATGCAGAAGGAGAAGTAAATGGAAATACTATGGACAAACATGCCCTTTAAGCCCTAGATCCTGGTTCCACAGAGTCAAGGCAAATAAAGTTTTTTATGTTCCATAATTGGCATTACATTTAGTCATGAGTGATTCCTCAGATTCATCGAATATATATATATATATATATATATATATATATATATATATATATATATATATATATATTTGGAGACAAAAATAAAGCTGTAAACGTACGTCAGTTAATGCACTGTGCATAATATGGTACCGACACCCGGGATCCTGTGACTAGGATAGTATGGCAGTGGAGTGGGAGTCCAGCTGCCAGACGAAAATCGACGTCCACTTGCTTCACGCCCTCGAGTCGAGGTAAGAACGGAGACAGCATACAGCAGAATACTCAGTAAAGCGTACACCTCAATTGCCGGGCCGAGGCTATGCGACTACTATTCTAGCAAACGTATATTAAGTAAACTCTGCAAGTATTGAGAAGTTCATTCACAGGCTGGACAGTAACAGTTTAAACAAAGTCGTTTAATGATAAAATATTTAACCGCAGGCAACGCTTTCTATTGTTTGTTTATATTGTTATAATCTCTGAATTTTCCAGCGTAGGATTAATTCGCGATAGCGCAATCTATGGGCAATTTCGTGTAGTATATTCTCTGATTCTTCGCATGTGACACCACCATGATTTGAGGACGGATACAGAAATATGTTTGTGCAATTTCAATAAGAAACCCATCATTGAAAGAAAGCTAGTAACGCTGTTCAGTACGGCAACTGATGAGGGAGGTCAAAACAAAGATACAGATTATGAGTACTTTCAAACGCGACTGAAAGAGGTGCTAGACCGTTCGAGAGCCCGAGATGACACAATTCAGGATCTGATTTCTAACACGCTGACGTAAATGTCGACATTGCTAACAGGGCAGTTTTGAAAGGAACATGAACGATAGCAGATGCTGCATCCTACTCGGTTGCAAACGTGACACTTACTCCATCTTTAGCTGTGGCATCAGCAGCTGTAGCTGTCACACATACCGTTAAACTCCCAGCCATCAGCTTAAATAGAACTACTTTCAAGAGAAATATTTATTTCTCAACCTGAACAACTTATAGCCATCGGGCCCTGTCATGCATCTGACCAAGTACATTTTTACGTCGTATTTACCTAAAAAATAGAAGTTTTAATATGATAAATAGTATCAAAATGGTTGTAGTATTGATACAAATAATGTGGGTAATACTATGAGCTGAGAGGTTAATACTGGCAGTACTTCTACTACCGCTGCCGCCGCCACTAATAACGTTAATAACAATAAAAGATGGTAATCGTGACAGCGATGACAATGCTGATAATGGCAGATGAAAAAAGAATGTGTAGGTGTACAAAATAGATGTTTCTCGATACAGCGAGTTATGGGGAAAGGAAATTTAAGTATGTTTGTTCCTGAACGCACTCGTTACCGCCAGTTGTTTCTATTATTTATGCTTCAGTAGGTATGTCACTAGCCGTATTCTGAAGTTGTAAATGTTATTCAGTTATGTAGAATAGAGCAGTAGGTTATGCCAGGGTCGAGTTCCTGCTTCTGAGAAGCACTTCGCGAAAGTGGCTCAACCATGGTGTAGACAGGGTTTTTCTCTGATAGGAGTGGGTATTTCTGAAATGATGTTGAGACAAGAACGTTAAGGTCCAGGAGAGATATGAAGGACTGCGTACGTTGGTAAGACAGAGAATCGGAAGGATGTGGAAAAAATCTGTACTAGTCTGCACGCAGTCAGGAGAGGTATGTATATGATGACGAAACATGATCAAGGTTTCAGTGGCATCCATGACCAGTTACAGGTACCTTGAGCTTTCCTGAGAAAGACCTTACAGGGTACATTCAGTGTAAACAACAACTGGAAGTATATGTGTTCGTAGTAATTTCTTTTTCTGATCAAGAGGGAAGAGGTTTTTATGGTATATGTTTGTAGGACATGCACAGATGCTGATGCCGTCTTGTGCAGAGCAGTTACGTGCTCATCCCAATCTATATTTTCATCTATTATTTCTTCTAGAACATGTGCTGAGATACATAATTTCCAATTAGGATTGAAGGTGGTAGGAATTCCCGATAATTCGGGCTAATGAGGCCTAGAATGACGGGTCAGTACTGCTGAGATTTAGGGTGGGTTCCCCTCTAACCCGACAGACTGCCTACATTTTGGTATCGCGCAAAGGTCGGTATTTACATTCTCGATGGCTGTCTTCAGGCCTATTGGTTTTGTACTTAGATACAGCTTGGTCACGTGGTATTTGCAGCAGGACAAAACTCATGACACATCATTGGCATCCAATGAACAGACTATAGAAACTAATGAAGAACCGTAGGACCTGTCTAAAACTGCCTGCCTCCTTTGAGTTTTCATGGTACCCAACATGACACATTGCTGGCGATGCGACATGTATGAGTGATACCATTACACTGCACTCGGCGAGAAATTTAGTATGCTACGTTCGGAAACTAAGGGTTGGCAATGTCAAATGACTTGCTGAAGTCCGAGCAGCACGTCATGGTTGCCTCTTGTGCACCCATGACAAGCTTCAGGTTATACTGTTCGGTCTTGGGTTTTCCGGCTTTGCGTGTGGCCGGGGGCTTTCTCCGGTCGGCGTTCGACGAGGCAACGTGTTCTGAAGGCAGCCCCCCTCTATCCGCTGTGCCTGGACCTCGCCGCCCTCGCCACGCGCCGGGAGTACGGTGCTGATTAGCCGACGCGTTTGCGTGCGAAACGGTGGCGGGTCCGTCATCTCATACTGGACGTCTTCTCATAGCGTAACTAGAAGCATTAAGTCACGCACGATTGATATTGTGCCTTTAACTTGTGAAGATTTGTGAAACTTATGGTGGCATGTTGTATCTGACGGAAATCAGTACAACACTCTTATTCAAAACCATCCTTAACTGAAGTTATGAAGTCTAATGCTTTAAAGTGTTGTTTCCGCGGAGCGGACTCTATTTCGGCAAATGCAAAAGGGAATAGAGTTTTACTGTTTATTTTAAAGGTTCCTGGCAGTTTTAATTTGATGTATGTATGTTAGTGTGCTCTCCGCCCAGTTCCGAGTATAGACTTTCTTCACTGTGAAAGGCAGAGCTTTTGTTAAGTCAGCGTAATTTTAATTGTTCTTTTATTCGGTAAATATCTCAGTTTGGTTTTCAGTTAGGGTACAGATAGTCGCATAGGTAGTAAGCCTTGCATGGTCTTGGAAAATGCAAATCACGAGTTGAATCTGTATGCCGTGTGAATTGTTTGCTGTTACAGAAATGGTGTGGTAATGAGGCAGATAGGGTTTGTCGCCTTGGCGGGCAGGCTGAGATCGTGAATGTAAGCCAGAGTAGAAAACAAGAGTAGAAAGCAAACGCCAAGCAATTTCGAGGATGATCAGGCTGCGTTCGGCGTTTGTTCCGAGTACCACCGTGTGTAATCCTCACGTCCATCCTTTAGTTAAATATCCGGCCTGTCCGCCGGGACGGACGAGATCTTTCCGTAAGTAGCTCAAGGTCAGTCAGTGTTTTGTAAATTGTGGTTACATAAGCAGTGAGCCTAATAGTGTGCTTATGGTGGTGACTAGATGTGATTGCAAAAGCATCACATAAAATTAGCATTTTTACAATAATCTTTGTCATTGGATCATGGATTAATGTAACATAGAAAAACTAAGTTCGGTAAAAGACAAGCGTCCGAAATTTAAAGACAGACTTTGTCTTCTGAAAATTCCATTTTGTATTTTGCAAAGGTCCGAATTATATTTTTATATTGTTATTCCGATTCTGGTACATGATTTTAATTTCATCTAAAGAACAAATTTCATTTTTACATAATTACAACCAAGAGTTTGTCCATCAGCAAAGATCCCTAGCTTCCTATCTCCTTTGAGTAGCTGTGGTTAAACTGCAATTTTGGTTTCTCCAGCAAGTAATTTGAGCAGGAAAACAGCTCAACTGGTAGCAAAATGAACAAAGGGGGGAGGAGGGGTCCTTTCCTATACTTAGTTAAATTTCCCAGACACTATTAACACTATCATCACAAGTTTTGACCAATACGTTTTGCTGTTTCTGGAAGTTGCCCAGCATGAGAGGACGGACCTGCCCTGGAATTTTATATTTGCTCCGCGAGCATTTAGTTTACGAGCTGTGAGTACGCGATTTGCCGTTGGGGGGGGGGGGGGGGGGCAGTGTAGACCAGTTGGTGCCGGCGGATACTCGGGTCTCGCTTCCTGTTGATTAACGCATGTGAGCCACTCACCCACATCAGCAAGGTAAAGTGTCGGTGGGCGACATTGGTCATACACTGCATAACTTGAGAAAATCTTAAAAAGTCGAGAGGCAAATTTGCCGCGTGCAGGCTCACCTACATCTACATTCTACATTTATACTCCGCAAGCCACCCAACGGTGTGTGGCGGAGGGTACTTTATGTGCCACTGTCATTACCTCCCTTTTCTGTTCCAGTCGCGTACGGTTCGCGGGAAGAACGACTGTCTAAAATTAGAGAGATTCGAGCCGCACGCAGGCTTTCACATTCACGATCTCCTCGGGAGGTGTAAGTAGGGGGAAGCAATATATTCGATACCTCATCCAGAAACGCACCTTCTCTAAACCTGGACAGCAAGTTACACCGCGATGCAGAGAGCCCCTCTTGCACAGTCTGCCACTTGAGTTAGTCTTACCAAATAACCATCTCCGTAACGCTGATTGCTAAACATGTGCCGAAACGGGCCGCTGTTCTTAGGATCTTCTCGATCTCCTCTGTGGGACCCGTACTAGCTCAGGTTGACACTGTTGAGCAATACAGAAGTATAGGTCGAACGAGTGTTTTGTAAGCCACCTCCTTTGTTGATGGACTACATTTTCTAAGGACTCTCCCAATGAATCTCAGCCTGGTACTCGCCTTACAACAATTAATTTTATATGACCATTCCACTTCAAATCGTTCCGTACGCATGCTCCCAGATTTTTACAGAAGTAACTGCTAACAGTGTATTGTATGATTACATGATAGCGGAACAAAAAGGATCCTTCTTTCTATGTATTCGCAATACATTACATTTGTCTATGTTAAGGGTCAGTTGCCACTCACTGCATCAAGTGCCTATCCGCTGCAGATCTTCCTGCATTTCGCTGCAATTTTCTAATGCAGCGACTTCTCTGTATACTACAGCATTATCCATGAAAAGCTTCATGGAACTTCCGACACTATCTACTAGGTCAATATATTGTGGAAAGCAATGCTCCCGTAACACTCCCCTGTGGCACGCCGGAGGTTACTTTAACGTCTGTAGACGTCTCTCCATTGAGAACAACATGCTGTGTTCTGTTTGGTAAAAACTCTTCAATCCAGCCACATGTACCTGGGAGCCTGTATCTAATATTTTCTGGGACTCATGAACAAATAAAGCGAGTTGGGTCTCACACGATCGCTGTTTCCGGTATCAATGTCACTTTTGGGAACCCAGAATCTACTTCGTAGGAATCAACATGATACTCGAGCAAAAGACGTCTTCTAAAATTCTACAGCAGATCGATGTCAGAGATATAGGTCTATAGTTTGCTCATCTGCTCGATGACCCTTCTTGAAGACTGGGACTACCTGTGCTCTTTTCCAATAATTTGGAACCTTCCGTTCCTCTAGAGACTTGCGGTGCACAGCTGTTAGAAGAGGGCGAAGTTCTTTCGCGTGCTCTGTGTAGAATCGAATTGGTATCCCATCAGATCCAGTGGACTTTCTCTGTCGAGGAATTTCAGCTGCTTTTCTATTCCTTGGACACTTATTTCGATGTCAGCCATTTTTTCGTTCGTGCGAGGATTTAAAGAACTGCAGTGCGTTCTTCTTCTGTGAAACAGCTTTGGAAAAAGGTGTTTTGTATTTCAGCTTTACGCGTGTCATCCTCTGTTTCAATGCCATTATCATCCCAGTGTGTCTGGATATGCTGTTTCTATTCACTTACTGATTTAACGAAGACCAGAACTTCCTAGGATTTTCTGTGAAGTCGGTACATAGAATTGTACTTTCGAATTCACTGAACGCCTCACGCATAGCCCTCCTTACTTTGACATCGTTTAGCTTCAATTTGTCAGAGGTTTTGGCTGCGTTTAAATTTGTTGTGAAGCTCTCTCTGCTTTCGCAGTAGTTTCCTAACATTGTTGTTGAACCACGCTAAGTTTTTCCCGTCCCTCACAGTATTACTCGGCACGTACCTGTCTAAAACGCATTTTACAATTGCTTTGAACTTTTCCATAAACGCTCAAATTGTCAATGTCGGGATAGAAATTTTCGTTTTGATCTGTTAGGTAGTCTGAAATCTGTCTCCTATTAATCTTACTAAACAGATAAACCTTCCTCCCTTTTTTTATATTCCTATTTACTCCCATATTCAGGGATGCTGCAACGGCCTTATGATCACTGATTCCCTGTTCTGCGCTTACAGAATCGAAAAGTTCGTGTGTTTATCAGTAGGTCCAAGATATTATCTCCACGAGTCTGTTCTCTGTTTAATTGCACTCATATGTTCAGGACAGAGCATCCAGTGGCATAATGAGTGTCCCAGTCTATCCGGTAAATTGAAATCTCCACCTAAGACCATAACATGCTGAGTAAATGTATATTAAATTTATTCCAGATTTTCTCTCAGTTGTTCTGCCACTAATGCTGCAGAGTCGGGAGGTCGGTAAAAGGAGCCAATTATTAACCTAAGTTGGTTGTTCGGTATAACGTTGTTCAGTATAACGTGCACCGATAATAATTCAGAGGAAGTGTCCACTTCCATTTCACTACAGGATAAACTACTACTGACAGAGGCAAACACGTCACCACCAGTTGCGTGCAATCTATCCTTTCTAAACAAATTCTGCCGAAATTTTTACAGAGGCACAGATAGTATCTTTGGCTTCAACCAGCTTTCCGTACCTATAACGATTCCAGCTTCGGTGCTTTCTATCAGCGCTTGAAGTTCCGGTACTTTACCAACGCAGTTTCGACAGTTTAGAATTACAATACCGATTGCTGCTTGGTCCCCGCATGTCCTGACTTTGCCCCGCACCCTTGGAGGCTGTTGCCCTTTCTGTACTTGTCCGAAGCCATCTAACCTAAGAAACCGCCCAGTCCACGCCACAGAACGCCTGCTGTGTGTAGTCGCCTGCTGTGTGTAGTCGCCTGCTGTGTGTAGTCGCCTGCTGTGTGTAGTCGCCTGCTGTGTGTAGTCGCCTGCTGTGTGTAGTCGCCTGCTGTGTGTAGGGGACGCCTGACCTATCCATTGGAACCCGAAACCCCGCCACCCTATGGCGCAAGTCGAGGAATCTGCAACACACACGGCCGCAGAACCGTCTCAGCCTCTGATTCAGACCTAAATTGCTATTATAACCGTTAAACGGATTTATCGACTGATATCGAAGTTGCTGCAATGCGTCACTGAGATCGACAAATTGATTGTGACGTTCGTAATTTTCAGGCTTCTACCGTCGCGCTTGCTGTAGGTGAGTGAAATTTGGGAGACGAGCCCGTTGTACGGAGCAGAGATGAGGGTGTGGGAGAGCGAACAATTTTACACTAGGATACAGCAATTTCAAAAAACAGAGTCCACAGTTTTACATTGAAGTTAGACCATATTCAGTAGTTCTGAAATAAGGTTTCAATATGTAATTGTTGTGGCTGTTTGTTTGGTTATAAGTTCACGGTGATTCATTAGGGGTGGATCATTGCGTAATTTTGTCTTTATTGTATACGATGGCTCGAGGGTGCATTGGTAAGATCTCAGCGGAGGAGTTGCAGAATCAAGGAACACTGGTTGAAATCCGCCGGAAAATTTTAGGGAGAAAGCTCTCGCATCGAATACTGGTACAGTTGCGGCGTGACTTCTATTGGAGGATACAAGCAGATGAAGAGACGCATTGATTACGTAGAAACGGTCTCCCCAGTTGATGATCAACGTCCGCAATGCCAAATGAAACAACCTTGCGTGGTGGTAGAGAAATGGTGTCTTATAGCCCTCGCAAGTTACGATGTTATCGTTGTCGAGCTACCCATCACTTAGTGCTGCAGTGTCCCGCGTACAGTAGCCCTAGGCCGAATAGTTTACGCAAGATGCGAGGAAAGGGCAGCAGAGACCGTAATTGGTCTTTGAACTGTGAGGCGATTAAGGGTGAGAATCGTTAGCCCATATTTGAGGGGCCAGCAGCTTGTTGGCTTGAGTCTCTGAGGTAGTAATAGCTGGCGTGCGCCACGCCGCGTAAACAATTCTGTTTGTGGCGTGAATAGCAGCAAGGGCAGGACTCAGTTCTCCATGCCGCATGAGCAGCCCTCTAAACAGGCAAACGCCAAGACTGCCCGTCCCGACAAGCACCGTGTGATGCTTGTGGCAAACAATCCGTCTGTTTGAATATATTTTATGAGTAGTGTCTTCAAAGCGTGTTGCAGGCATTAGCAAAACGAGCAACAGACCAGTTTCTTCAGTGCTGTGCTAGTCCATCAAACTTTTTGTTCATTTGCTTCTTTGAGAAACACGTGTGAAATTTCAGTTGGACACGGGTGCCTCAGTTCATGTGTGTTACAATTCAGCAATGTAACAGTTAGGCTCCCCACGCCTGCCTGAAACTAGCATGCACCTGACAGCTTATGCCGGTCGGTGTGGCCGTGCGGTTCTAGGCGCTTCAGTCTGAAACCGCGTGACCGCTGCGGTCGCAGGTTCGAATCCTGCCTCGGGCATGGATGTGTGTGATGTCCTTAGGTTAGTTAGGTTTAAGTAGTTCTAAGTTCTAGGGGACTGATGATCTCATATGTTAAGTCCCATAGTGCTACGGGCCATTTGAACCTTTTTTTGAGAGCTTATAATGGACGAGACATTCCTGTTCTCGGGAAATTTAACTTATCTGCCATGTATCGCTCGCTTACGCGAACTGTAACTTTCACTATGCTACAATCATGCAATTGTGAGAACATATTTGGCCTTGATTCATTTTATTTATTTGGCTTTAAAATACGGGTCAATGTGTTGTCAGAGTCTGCTTTCAATGCTCATCTCAGTCCACGAAATTCTTTCAGCAACCTACACTTTTTCTGAAGATTTAGGTAAGGCTAACAACTTTGTTCCACAGTGAAATGTTAACACTTCTGGACCAGCAAAATTTCGCCTGAGTACGGTCTTTCGTAGTAATATGTGAAACAAGTCGCTGCTGAACTTTAGTTTGTATGAGCGCAATAGCTCTGGTACCTTAAATAATTTAGTCCATGGACAAGTCGACTGGTTTTGCTCCCCATTCGCATTCTCCTCCGTGCTGAGTTCAAGTTTACCGCCAACCCACAAACTGTCCATGAGGTCATCTGAGGGTGACAACGGATAAGTATCAATCACAGATTAGGTGCTGGTCGTTAATTTTCAAAACCTGATTTGTAGGACGCATATCTTCTAATAGCACTAAGAATAATCTCAATAAGTGTGTGTAGTGAACACTCATTTGGACTTATTTAAATATCCGCGTTTGTCTTTTGGCAGTGCCTCCACACCCGCTATTTTCCAACGCTATTTGAACAGTTTGGTACTTGAGCACTCAGCTGTCCCAAACTACTTGGACGATATTGTCATAACAGGTTGTAAACCTGAAAAACGCATTGAAAATTTGCGTGCTTTGTCTCGTGCGTTACCTAGATTAGACAACTATGATTTTTTAAAACCTGAGTCGCAGTGTCTTGGTCATGTCACAAATAGTCAAGGTGTAAATCCTCTTCAGTCACATTTGTTAGCCATATCAGAATTGCCAGTTCCTCTTAATATCACAGAATTGCAGTCAGTTTTAGGGAAAATGGACTACTATATTCGGTTCATACCAAACGCTGCTCACACCGCAGCGCCATTGCATCGCTTGCGTCGCAGCCACACTCACTTTGTTTTTGAAAAGCGCCATGGCACTCGTCTGTCCAAACAAAGATGCGTTGTTCAGTGATCGGTGTTTGGTGCACTTCGGTGCTGACAAACCAGTAGTATAGTAAGTTGACGCTGTTTCTTACGGAATCGGTGCAGTGCTTTCGCACAGAATTGGTGATAAAGACAGGCCTATTGCTTTCGCATCAAGAGTGTGTTTGTTGTCCAGCGCTCAGAGCGACTATTGACAGAAAAAGGAACTGGCTATTGTGTATGGTGCCACCAAATTCCACCGCTATTTGTATGGAAGAAAATTCTTCTTGGACTGCAGCGGCTTACGATTTGTAACAGTGTTTCATCTGACGAAATCGGTTCCTGTGCGAAATGCCCAAAAATTGCAGAGATAGGATTTGTTGTCTCAATAACAGCATGAGATTGTATCAGGGCCCATCGGAAGATGTGGAACTATCGTCCGACAGATAAACATGATGCTGCGGACGTAACAAGATGCACCAGAACCGTCTAAATCGGTTTGTCACACTGATGATTCTGAATTGCTTCAATCCTTTCATCTGAAAATTGCACAGGCCACGGAAACATTCAGATTTGAACGTTTTGCTGCAGTATATTCACACGCTAGTTGTAGAAGATAAAGAACTCTGTCCACTGTTATTTTGCACAAGAATCACACCTTTGAACGTCGGCATAGCCTCGCTATACACAAAGGTGTGATTCTTGTGCAAAATAACAGTGGACAGTCACGTGTGTTGATCCCTAAACCTTTGCAAGGAGAAGTGTTGCAGTCACTTCACCGAGGACACTGGGGGATTGTTCGTACGTAACAGTTAGCACGTCGAGACTGGGTGTCCATACACCCCACCTACCCCCCACCCCCAAGTACAAACAAAACAGATGGTGTCACAGCATCACATGTGTGGAAGTGGAAAAACAGTCGGCTCCTCCACAAACATTATCCATGACCTTGGCAAAGTGTGTACATAGATTTTGTGGGATCTTTTGGAACACTCGCTGGTTGATTTTGGTTGACTCGTACGGCAGGTTTCCTTTTGCTGTGCCAATGAACTCGACAACGTCGCGTAGTTCAGGCAAACCCTCTAAGCAAAAAATGGGGGACAACACCTGAGACAACAGCTCGCAGTTCACGTCAAATGAATCTGTAACATTCTGTGAACGCAATGGCATAAAGCATCTGATTGTGGATGCAACGCTGCACTAGTTAAACGGCGAAGCGGAACGTTTTGTCAGAACTTTCAAGCAGCAGATGGCCAAACTTCGTTCCACACACACCAGGGATCAAACATATGAACTGTTTCTCGCCTCCTGTCGTTCGCACCTACGAGATGGACCATCGCCGGCGGAACTGCTTCACGGCCGCCGCCATCGGTCACTTCTCCACCAGCTAGACCCTCGTCAGCACCCGGCGCCGAAGGAAGGCAGTAAGCATCGCTTCGCACCGCTTGGTGTTGTGTTTGGCAAGGTTTTTAGCGGCAGCGGACGGTGGGCGCGAGGCGACACCCTTCGTCGACTTGGCACCTGAAATGAGATACATGCGTGTGCCGACGGATTCCAGCACCGGCATCACAATGAAATTCGCCACTGTGAAGTACATATTGATTCTTCCGTGCCTTTTCCCTCAGATTCGCGGATCCCGAGGACAGCGCGGCTACAGCGGCTGCCAGAGGGTATCATGACGATATCAAAGGACGACCCCTTGGAGACGGAGTCTTCCCTCCTCTGGACCCGCGCACACCACAGCAACCGACGCCTACTGCATCTGGTTACGGGCCTCGTGACGTGAACGCGTGGCCTTCTGGCTGTTTTCCAGGTGACGTTTCCTCCACAGCGAAGCCACATGGCGGGCTGCGGCCGGAAGCCTGACGTCCCCTGCAGCCACAAATTCTGCTCCGATCCCCTATAAGAGGACGGTCCGTCGCTTTTCGGGGGAGGGATGTTAGGGCGTAGTGTTAAGCGCCGGCACGTCAGTCTGGAACGTTAGAGCAAAGGGGGCCGTGATGACGTCGTCATCTATCAGTACGCTGACTGAGCGCTTTCTAGGACGACACCGAGACAGGGGTGGCATCTAGGCGGAGATAACAGAAGCGAGCCTCCGCCTGGCCATAGCCGAGTCGAAGTCCAGCCGATCTGAGAACTCTACGGCAGTGACTTTTTTATTGGTCATCAGTCTACTGACTAGTTTGATGCGGCCAGCCACGAATTCCTTTCCTGTGCTAACCTCTTCATCTCAGAGTAGCATTTGCAAACTACGTCCTCAGGGACTGGAATACATCCAGCAAATAACCGTCTTCCTCTACAGTTTTTGCCCTCTACAGTTCCCTCTAGTACCATGGAAGTCATAAACTCATGTCTTAGCAGATTTCCTATCATCCTGTCCCTTCTCCTTATCAGTGTTTTCCACATATTCCTTTCCTCTCCAATTCTGCGTAGAACCTCCTCATTCCTTACCTTATCAGCCCACCTAATTTTCAAAAATCGTCTACAGCACCACATCTCAAATGCTTCGATTCCCTTCTGTTCCGGTTTTCCCACAGTCCATGTTTCACTACCATACAATGCTGTACTCCAGACGTACATCCTCAGAAATTTCTTCCTCAAATTAAGGTCGGTATTTGATATTAGTAGACTTCTCTTGGACAGAAATGCCTTTTTTCCCATAGCGAATCTCCTTTTGATGATGTCCTTGCTCCGTACGTCAATAGTTATTTTACTGCCTAGGTAGCAGAATTCCTTAACTTCATTGACTTCGTGACCATCAATCCTGATGTTAAGTTTCTCGCTGTTCTCATTTCTACTGTTTCTCATTACCTTCGTCTTTCTCCGATTTACTCTCAAATCATACTGTGTACTCATTAGACTGTTGATTCCGTTCAGCAGATCATTTAATTCTTCTTCATTTTCACTCAGGATAGCAATGTCATCAGCGAATCGTATCATTGATATCCTTTCACCTTGTATTTTAATTCCACTCCTGAACCTTTCTTTTATTTCCATCATTGCTTCCTCGATGTACAGATTGAAGAGTAGGGGCGAAAGGCTACAGCCTTGTCTTACTCCCTTCTTAATACGAGCACTTCGTTCTTGATCGTCCACTCTTGTTATTCCCTCTTGGTTGTTGTTCATATTCTATATGACCCGTCTCTCCCTAAAGCTTACCCCAACTTTTTTCAGAATCTCGAACAGCTTGCACCCTTTTATATTGTCGAACGCTTTTTCCAGGTCGACAAATCCTATGAACGTGTCTTGATTTTTCTTTAGCCTTGCTTCCATTATTAGCCGTAACGTCAGAATTGCCTTTCTCGTGCCTTTACTTTTCCTAAAGCCAAACTGGTCGTCATCTAGCGCATTCTCAATTTTCTTTTCCATTCTTCTGTATATTATTCTTGTAAGCAGCTTCGATGCATGAGCTGTTAAGCTGATTGTGCGATAATTCTCGCACTTGTCAGCTCTTGCCGTCTTCAGAATTGTGTGGATGATGTTTTTCCGAAAGTCAGATGGTATGTCGCCATACTCATATTCTACACACCAACGTGAATAGTCGTTTTGTTGCCACTTCCCCTAATGATTTTAGAAATTTTTATGGAATGTTATCTATCCCTTCTGCCTTATTTGACCGTAAGTCCTCCAAAGCTCTTTTGAATTCCGATTCTAATACTGGATCCCCTATCTCTTCTACATCGACTCCTGTTTCTTCTTCTGTCACATCAGAAATCTTCACCCTCATAGAGGCTTTCAAGGTATTCTTTCCACCTATCCGCTCTCTCCTCTGCATTTAACAGTGGAATCCCCGTTGCACTCTTAATGTTACCACCGTTGCTTTTAATGTCACCAAAGGTTGTTTTTATTTTCCTGTATGCTGAGTCTGTCCTTCGACAATCATATCTTTTCCGATGTCTTCACATTTTTCCTGCAGCCATTTCGTCTTAGCTTCCCTGCACTTCCTATTTATTTCATTCCTCAGTGACTTATGTTCCGGGAAAGTCAGAATACAGAAATACGTTTGTACTTCCTTTCATCAATCAACTGAAGTATTTCTTCTATTACCCATGGTTTCTTCGCAGCTACCTTGTTTGTACCTATGTTTTCCTTCCCAACTTCTGTGATGGGCCTTTTTAGAGACATCCATTCCTCTTCAACTGCGTTGCCTTCTGCGCTATTCCTTATTGCTGTATCTATAGCGTTAGAGAACAACGTATCTCGTCATTCCTTAGAACTTCCGTATCCCACTTCTTAGCATATTGATTCTTCCTGAATAATGTCAGGAACTTCAGCCTACTCTTCATCACTACTGTATTGTGATCTGAGTCTATATCTGCTCCTGGGTACGCCTTACAATCCAGTATCTGATTTCGGAATATCTGTCTGACCATGATGTAATCTAATTGAAATCTTCCCGTGTCTCCCGGCCTTTTCTAAGTATACCACCTCCTCTTGCGATTCTTGAAAAGCGTATTCGCTATTACTAGGTGAAACTTGTTACAGAACTCAGTCTCTCTCCTCTTTCATTCCTTGTCCCAAGCCCATATTCTCCTGTAACCTTTTCTTCTACTCCTTTCCCTACAACTGCATTCCAGTCGCCCATGACTATTAGATTTTCGTCCCCCTTTACATACTGCATTACCCTTTCAATATCCTCATACACTTTCTCTATCTGTTCATCTTCAGCTTGCGACGTCGGCATGTATACCTGAACTATCGTTGTCGGTGATGGTCTGCTGTCGATTTTGATTAGAACAACCCGGTCACTGAACTGTTCACAGTAACAGACCCTCTGCCCTACCTTCCTATTCATGATGAATCCTACATCTGTTATACCATTTTCTGCTGCTGTTGATATTACCCGATACTCATCTGACCAGAAATCCTTGTCTTCCTTCCACTTCACTTCACTGACCCCTACTATATCTCGATTGAGCCTTTGCATTTCTCTTTTCAGATTTTCTAGTTTGCCTACCACGTTCAAGCTTCTGACATTCCACGCCCCGACTCGCAGAATATTATCCTTTCATTGATTATTCAATCTTTTTCTCATGGTAAACTCCCCCTTGGCAGTCCCCTCCCGGAGATCCGAATGGGGGACTATTCCGGAATCTTTTGCCAATGGAGAGATCATGATGACACTTCAACTACAGGCCCCATGTCCTGTGGATACACGTTACGTGTCTTTAATGCAGTGGTTTCCATTGCCTTCTGCATCCTCATGTCGTTGATTATTGCTGATTCTTCCGCCTTTAGGGGCAATTTCCCACCCCTAGGACAAGAGAGTGCCCTGAACCTCTACCTCTATCCGCTCCTCCGCCCTCTTTGACAAGGCCGTTGGCAGAATGAGGCTGACTTCTTATGCCGGAAGTCTTCGGCCGCCAATGCTGATTATCAAAATTTTGGCAGTGGCGGGGATCGAACCCGGGACCAAAGACGTTGTTTGATTATGAATCAAAGACGCTACCCCTAGACCACGGGCACCAACACCCGGCAGTGACTTAGGATTATTATTATTTTACTTGCATTACGAATTGTACGTCTCAAGAAACTACTTATTTGTCTTGATGAAATCTTCTCGGGTTATCAGCCGAGTGGTGGCGTCGTCTTGTCGCAACGTTTCGATGAGTTTCGTACCCATCATCTTCTGGCAAAGTGTCGGGATGCTGTGTTCCACCTATCTATATAGTTGCTAGACCGTTGTCCGTCTCTGTAGGCCGGCCAATCACGCTTCTCCGGAAGGGAGTGCCACGTCAGTGGCGGGGGAACCCGTCGCGGCCGGTGGTGGGGGGCCGCGGTGCGGCCCTGGCGTCGAGGCCCGGTGGCTATCCATTCTGTCTGCGGGCGCTGCTGCCTTCCGATCGGAGCGTTCCTGACGTATCATGTCAAGTGTGGGGTTCCACGCTGCGCTAAGCTGAAATCCGCAGCTACAAGATGCTGCAGAATCTACGAATCAAGAAGGGAAAGCTGCTCAGCAGATTAGCCTTCTTGCTAAGGTGTCGGGATAAGGACGTGATGCCGCAGTTTGCTAACTTGTGGCACCCTGTCAACATGGCGAGGACAAAGCGCATATTACGACGGGCTGGTTCAGCCTTGGTACGGGAACACATACGTGTGACCAGAATGGAACTCGACAAGAACGCCAAGACTTTGCTCACTCACCACCTGTTCCTAGCTTCCCCTCTCCCAGCACACACTTGGGAGTGGCTGGACGGCAATACGTACGCTAGCAGTGAGCTCCACAAGAAGAAAGATACCAACAAACAGTGCGATAAGTTCCTCAGACTTCCGGGCGGACGTCAACAGGAGGAGAAAGCCAGCAAGACTAAGACAGTCATCAACTTGACAGGAAGAGCACTGGATGAGCCAACGATCTCCGTGCTGTCGAAAGGTCTGAACTTTGCTCCGGTTCCTAGGACGTTACCAAAACGTGACATCATCAGCAACGTCGAGCAAGCTATACATGGACTCCCTCTGAGAGCAGCCGAGGAAGTGAGGAGGGAGACCAGTAGGGTACTCGAGAAAGCAAGAATGCCAAAGAACAACATTACGGCAGAAGAGCGCAGGGCGCTGTTGAACCTTCGCGATGACAAAGATACAGTGGTCTTAGCAGCAGACAAAGGTAATGCGACGGTCCTTCTGAAGTCAGAAGATTACTGGCAGAAGATCGACACGCTACTACAAGATCCAGCATACAAAGAAGTGGGGAAAGATGCGACTGCTTCTGTTACACGCAAGACCATTGATCTTCTCAACAGCTCAGGACTCGACAGAAACACCACCAGGAAGCTTTACCCTCGGGCACCGGCTCCACCGCGACTGTATGGCCTCCCGAAGATTCATAAGGAGAGTGTCCCTCTACGTCCCATACTGAACACCATAAATTCTCCGACGTATGGGGTAGCCAAGCACCTAGCACAGCGGTTAAAACCACTCGTGGGTCACTGCCCTCATCATGTCAAGAACTCGACCGAATTTGTTAAGGTACTCCAAGAGTTATGCCTGGAAGAGAATGATCTACTAGTCAGCTTTGATGTCACTTCTCTCTTCACCCGGGTGCCACTAGAGGATTCCTTGGCTTTACTCGAAGATCACTTTGATGAAGACACACTCAGACTCTTTCGTCACGTGTTAACGACAACGTACTTCAAATGTGGCGGGAGATTCTATGGGCAAACAGATGGTGTTGCCACGGGTTCTCCCCTGGCCCCAGGTATTGCCAACTTATACATGGAACACTTTGAAGAGGTGGCACTGAACACCGCCTGCCACAAACCGAAGGTGTTCTACAGATACGTTGATGACACTTTTGTGGTGTGGCCTCACGGCAAGGAACATCTACAAGGGTTCCTACGCCATCTCAATGGCATACATGACAGCATCAAATTCACCATGGAGGTAGAAGAGAATGGTTGCCTCCCCTTCTTGGATATTTTGATCAAGAAAAATCCGGACGGTACGTTGGGACACTCAGTTTACAGGAAGAAGACGCACACGGATTTATATCTGAATGCTCGGAGCTGCCACCATCCGGCACAACGTAACTCGGTACTAACCACCTTAGTACAAAGAGCCAGGTCCATCTGTGACAGTGAGAGTTTGCCCCGTGAGCTAGCACATCTACGGGAAACTTTCCGTAAGAACGGCTACACCGAGACACAAATAGGACGGGCCTTGCGTGCGGACAAGAGGCGGGAGGAGACACCAGTAGAAGACGAAGAAAAAGTGTAGCTTTCCTGCCGTTTGCCGGAACGGCGACAGCCAAGATCGCGAGAATATTAAAGAAGCACGAAATAACGACCATCTTTCACGCACCGCGGAAAGTTAAAGATATTCTTGGCTCAACCAAGGACCACCTGGGCTTACAGACGCCAGGAATCTACAGTATTGGGTGCGAATGTGGGATGGAATACATCGGGCAGACACAACGATGTATCTCCCAGCGCTGTGCTGAACACATCAGAAACGTACGACTGGGACAGACTAACAAGTCCGCGGTAGCAGAACACAGCATTACCGAGGGACACACCTTCGAATTCGAAAACACGAAGAAGCTGTGTAGCGCCAACGGTTTCTGGGACTCCATCTTCAAAGAGGCAGTGGAGATTCGTCTGCACAACAATTTAGTAAACAGAGACAGCGGATTTCAGCTTAGCGCAGCGTGGAACCCCACACTTGACATGATACGTCAGGAACGCTCCGATCGGAAGGCAGCAGCGCCCGCAGACAGAATGGATAGCCACCGGGCCTCGACGCCAGGGCCGCACCGCGGCCCCCCACCACCGGCCGCGACGGGTTCCCCCACCACTGACGTGGCACTCCCTTCCGGAGAAGCGTGATTGGCCGGCCTACAGAGACGGACAACGGTCTAGCAACTATATAGATAGGTGGAACACAGCATCCCGACACTTCGCCAGAAGATGATGGGTACGAAACTCATCGAAACGTTGCGACAAGACGACGCCACCACTCGGCTGATAACCCGAGAAGATTTCATCAATGGAATACGCCGAGAAAGACTGCAATCGCATATACTTATTTGTCTGTCTCCATTTGTCTCAAGCAATGGCCAACTTTAGGAAGGACAGAAGTATTATTTTCTGTAAATAAAAATTCGTTAATACGATTTGCTGAAATGTTGTCTAGCGACCCGAGAAAGATTTCCTAGGAACCCTATGTTAGTCGTGCTTGGGGAACTCAGTCGGTAGTGTTGTGGGTTCGGGTCGTCAGACGAGTGGGCAAGACACACCTTCAATTCGGCTAGTACCTCCTCTTACTTTGGCAAGTTTCGCTGGAGAGCCTCTGTAAAGTTTGCAAACTAGCACTCCTGGAAGATAGGACGTTGCGGACATCGATTAGTTACAGCCTAGGGCAGGTTTCCAGAATGCGCAAACTTCACTGCAGAGTCAAAATATCAGATATAGAACTTCCTCGCACACTGAAACTGTGTACCACATCGAGATTCGAACATGTGACTTTCGCCTTTCGCGGCCAAGTGCCCTACCGACTGCGTTACCCAATCACGACTCAAGACCAGTACCCACAGCTTCAATTGCGGCAGTAGCTAGTCTCCTACTTTCCAAAGTTCACGGAAGTCATGTCTCCACAAGATCCTTCCTTCCACGAGTGCTAGTTCTGCTGTTTTCCAACAGAAGTTTTTTTGTGAAGTTTAGAAGTAAGAGACGAGGTACTGCGGGATAGAATCTGTGCGGACGGGTCATGAGTCGTTCTTGGGTAGCTCACTCAGAGCACTTGCCTGCGAAAGGGAAAGGTCGCGATTCGAGTCTCGGTTCCGGTACACAGTATTAATCTGCCAGTAAGTTTTAATCTGCCAGTAAGTTTTAATCTGCCAGTAAGTTTTAATCTGCCAGTAAGTTTTAATCTGCCAGGAAGTTTTAATCTGCCAGGAAGTTTTAATCTGCCAGGAAGTTTTAATCTGCCAGGAAGTTTTAATCTGCCAGGAAGTTTTAATCTGCCAGGAAGTTTTAATCTGCCAGGAAGTTTTAATCTGCCAGGAAGTTTTAATCTGCCAGGAAGTTTTAATCTGCCAGGAAGTTTTAATCTGCCAGGAAGTTTTAATCTGCCAGGAAGTTTTAATCTGCCAGGAAGTTTTAATCTGCCAGGAAGTTTTAATCTGCCAGGAAGTTTTAATCTGCCAGGAAGTTTTAATCTGCCAGGAAGTTTTAATCTGCCAGGAAGTTTTAAAATCAAAAAGCTTCCCAGAGCTCAAAAGAGAAAGAAATATCTTCTAAAGGTAAAACTGAAGAAGTAAATAAATATGAGAAGATGGGTTCATAAAGCAGCCTCATAATTAAGCTCTGATAGTTCCGATACTATGGTTCGATATATCTCGAATAATTCTAATTTTGACATATAAGATAATTCGACAGAACAGTCGACGCTTCTAGGCTCAGATGATGGTAAGTGCTGTTCATCGTCGGTGTTATCCCAGAAAAAAGTTGACAATGAGCTAGCATCTACAGACTTACTGCTGCTGAGTAGATCCTTTAGACCTTTAATATAGTTTTTCCTAGATACAGGGCTGGACCACGAAAAAGTTACGGATCAACAAAGGTCATTATTCAGCAGACAAGCTGGGTTACTAACTGCATTCAGTGGACCTTTACGTTATTTGGATGTTCATCTAAGGTCGGCACTTGCAACATCACATGCGGTTTCAAACAAAGGCAAATAAAAATATTGAAAGATCTTGGCTTGTTTATTCGAAAATAGAAAATGCTGTTTACTGTGGGAGATATAAGGCAACACTTCTGCGTCATTTTTTGAAAGGAACTGCCACCATTTGACTGTTAATCGCGCATTTATTTTATATAATAATCGTTTTAGTTTTGTACCCATTCTCAATGTTAAAATGTGTGTAACACGACAACTGGTTTATAAGATCAGAAGAAATATGTCATCGCCGAAAACATTGTGCATAATGTCAGCCATATTTTGTATCTTGGACATGTACTCGTATCATCTAACCTGTCTGATGTGTTAATGGTTTTTTACTATGCATTCAAAGTATGGCGTATTTAGCGTCTAATGTATTCCTGAAACCTGCATATTTCACTTCTGTTTATCAGCTGGTGGTGGAAAACCCGTTTGTGAATTAATCTCTCGATCTCGAGATCGATACCTCGACACGATTTCATTAGCTGCACCCACAAACAAATATTCTACACGTAGTGCCTCGTCCGCCTCTTTAGCTCAGTGGTCAGTGCGGCGGAATGCTGAGTGAAGGTGTTCGGGTTCGATTCCCGGCTGAGTCGGAGATGTCCTGGGAGTTCTGTTTTCACTTCGATCGGGATGATATGATGATGATGAATTCGAAATGGCGTCAACTGCATGCACCAGGCTGCCGATCTACTCAACTAGAAGCCCACTACGTGATCTCACCGAAAATTTTCCCTCAACATATTCAAGTAAATTTTCTTCATTTGATAACAATGTTCGCCAAACAGTCGTGCTACCAAGTACCAGTTACATCGTGTAAAAAAAAAGTAGAAATATCCTGTTTGAAATGATCAGCTCCAGATTTGTCTTCGACGTACTGTATTATCTCACACGGAACAAATGAGCTAGGTGATTCGTTGCATAAGCAGAACAGAAACTGATTGTCGTGAACAATCAATTAAGTTTCCTTTAGTCTGCAGTTTTGCACATTGTATAGAGGAACTTGAAGCTGATGGTTTGAGTCTTCGGGACCGCGCTTGAAGGCAAAAACGATTTTTCTTTTGAGTCATCCCTCTCCTGACTGGCTTAATGCTGCCCGCCACAAATACCTCCCCTGTGACAAACACTTAATCTCAGCGAAGGACTTGCAAGCTACGTCCTCAGCTATTTGCTGGATCTACTCCAATCTGTCCGATCGCGAATGAACAACTGATCAAGCAGACACAGCAAAATATCGATCCATAACATGCCTTCCAACAATATACAAAATATTAATTTCAGTCATCACACAGAAATTTATGACACATACAACCCAGAACAAAATTATAAATGAAGAACAAAAAGGCTGTTGCAAAGGAGCACGAGGATGTAAAGAGCAACTGATAATAGACTCAAAGGTGACATATCAAGCCAAAACTAAAAGGTAGATACACTATGCATACATATATCACCAAAAAGCTTTTGATAGTGTACCCCGCTCTCGAGTCCCGCCAACTGTGAAGTACGGGCTGTTTTAAGATTTCTTAGTGCCAAAGGCCTAAGAGAGATCGATATTCATCGTGAGATCTGTGCAGTTTACACAGAAAACATCAGGAGTGATGGTATAGTAAGGAAGTGGGTGAGAGCATTTAAAAATGGCCGCACAAATGTGCTTGATGAACAACGGAGTGGGCGTCCTTCGGTCGTTAATGGAAGTTTGGTGCAGGAAGTGGACAATAAGGCGAGAGAAAATAGACGCTTCACGGTTTCCTCCTTGCGGGATGAGTGTCCTAATGTTTCTCTTAGTGTTTTGTATGGCATTGTGACCGAGCGCTTGAATTACCGAAAATTGTGCACACGTTGGGCACCAAAAATGTGCACAAAACCAAACGTTTAGACAGTGCATTGACTTTCCTTGATCGTTACCACAACGACGGTGATTTATTAAGCCAAATTGTTACGGGCGATGAAAAATGGGTGGCCTAAGTCACACCAGAATCGAAGCAACAGTCCATGGAAGTTGAGCAAGGGCATCGTTTTGCTGCAAGACAATGCCCGTCCGCATGTGGCGAATCAGACCAAAGATCTCATCACATCTTTTCGATGTGAAACTCTACATCACCCTCCTTACAGCCCCCATCTTGCACCCAGTGACTACATCTATTCCTGCACCTGAAGAAACACCTGGGCGGTCAGCGTCTTCAAGACAATGAATTCAAAGCAGTGGTGATGCAGTGGTTAACAAGTCACGCGGCAGTCTTCTATGAGGAGGATATTCAAAAACTGGTACAACGTTATCACGAGTGCCTCAGTATTGACGCAAATTATGTAGAACAGTAGATTAAGGTACAGGATTTCAAGTAAAAATAAATTGAGGTATATTAGCACGTCTTTTTTTAATTTCAGAACAGTACTTAAGAAAAAAGCGTCATGTAATTTTGTAATACAACATGTTATATTTCAAGCTAAAATTTATGGAAAGGAAATACTTTATTTTCGACGTTACAATCGATATGTACTAGCTCTGAATGTACAGCTGAAACGTTTTTTGTTCAGAAACTTATGAAACTACTAGGTATTTGACACAATAATAGAAATTGTAAACCCTTCGGAATATTGTTATTATCGCTGAGTGAAGGAGTAGTAAACATGCCTCTGATTTGATCGGATGTAGTTTTGTATTTTGGGTGAACAATGTAATTTCGGCGTTGTTATTACTGTGAAAATACAAAATGATTTGTGATGTACAAAATATGAGAAAATAAATTGTCGTTGCAGTATTTGTTTTCACGTTTATTTTTAAATGGAAATGAAAATGATCGTATGGCAGTGTCGGCCGGGAGGCCCCATTCGGGGCAGTTCGGCCAGCATATTGAAAGTCCTTTTTAGGTGACGCCAGATCGACGACTTGCGAGTCAATGATGGACAACACTCAGTCCCATGGCGGGAATCGAACCCGAGCCTCCCGTGCGGTAGGCGTAACGCTACCGCTGTTGTTGTTGTCTTCAGTCCTGAGGCTGGTTTCATGCAGCTCTTCATGCTACTCTATCCTGTGCAAGCTTTTCATCTCCCAGTACTTACTGCAACCTAAATCTTTCTGAATCTGCTTTGTGTACTCATCTCTTTGTCTCCCTCTACTGTTTTTACCCTCCACGCTGCCCTCCAATACTAAATTGGTGATCCCTTGATTCCTCAGAACATGTCGTACCAACCGATCCGTTCTACTCAAGTTGTACCGAATGGGATTGGGGAGAAGAGTTTGTGGCACATCATTAGTTGTGTGATCTACCCAGCTAACCTTCAGCATTCTTCTGTAACACCACATTTCGAAAGCTTCTATTCGGTTGTTGTCCAAACTATTTATCGTCCATGTTTCACTTCCATACATGCCTTCAGTGCATACAAATACTTTCAGAAATGACTTCCTGACACATCTGTACTCTACGTTAACAAATTTCTCTTCTTCAGAAACTCTTTCCTTCCCATTGCCAGTATACATTCTATATCCTCTACTTCGTCCATCATTAGTTATTTTGCGCCCCAAATAGCAAAACTCATTTACAACTTTAAGCCTCTCATTTCCTAACCTAATTCCCACAGCATCACCCGACTTAATTAGACTACATTCCATTATGCTCGTTTTGCTTTTGTTGATGTTCATCTTATATCCTCCACTCAAGACACCGTCCATTCCATTCAACTGCTCTTCCAAGGTCTTTGCTGTCTGACAGAATTGCTATGTCATCGGCGAACCTCAAAGTTTTTATTTCTTCTCCATGGATTTTAATACCTACTCCGAATTTTTGTTTTGTTTCCCTTTACCGCTTGCTCAATATACAGAGTAACAATCGGGAGAGGCTACAACCCTGTCTCACTCCCTTCCCAACCGCTACTTACCGCTAATCTTCAAAATTGTTTAGATGAGTTGAACCGCGAGGACCTAAGATGCGAGAATTTCAGCTTCAGGAATTAGACCCATAGACAGAAACAACTGCAGCCAACTCTAAAATAAACTTTTTCAGTTTACAAGAAAAGATACGTTATCTTAAGGCTTTGTAATTTACCCACTGGTTCCTAGTTGTTGCTATTGTTCAGAAGTATGCAAATTCGAGCAGCGTACCAGTAATGATGTATTCGAGTATTACCATAAACGTTTTTCTGCTCATTTGCAGTAACACACATTTAGAACAACCGCCACCCATCACATCAAACAGAACTTGCAGGAAAGTCATCCCGTATCCTTCCGTAGCCACTAAACTATTCTTTCCGACCTATAGCAGCATCGTCAGCAAACGGTCACAGATTGTTACAAGCTCTGTCAGATTATATGCAGACAGAGAGCGGGAGACATCCTGTGTCACCCTGGGGCACTGCTACAGGTGCCGTCGTCTCGGATGAAGGCTCGCCATCTGTGACGACGTACTGCGTGGTATGACTCGAGAAATCTCGTGGCCTCTCACGTATCTGGGAACCTATTCAGTTCCCTACCGGCTGTGTCTGAGGCCCGGACGCATGGAGCCCCGCGGGGCGGTGAGTGTGGTGCAGCTAGGGCGCCGCGCAGGAATGTAGGCACGGTCTTAAACCTGCGAGCGGCCTCTGGCGAGGTGTTCTGGAAATCTAGGAACACGGAAACTGCCGGTTGGCCTTCGTCCACTATCTGTAAGGTCCTGTGTGGGAAAAGGGCTGGCAGAGTTTTGCACGAGTGACGGCCCCTAACGCTGTTCCATTTTGTGGACAGAAGCTTTCAGTCTCGATTCATTACATTTGAACCTAGAATGTGTTGGTCAATTGTGCAGTCGACTAATGTTACAGACATTGGTCCGAAAATGTCTGTGTTCTTTTACCCTTCCTATAGACTGGAGTCACCTGCATCACTGGTGACACTGAGCTTTCACTTCATTGCTGGGAGAGTAAGTACATCACTTTGTGGTCTGTAACTTTACCGTAACATTGCTACTGATAGGCACAATTCACAGGTTACGCGTGGTAATTCATCTTTTTCACTCAAGGTTTTCTGTGTCTCACTGTTACTGATTATGTCAAATTTCCCAACCATTCACTAGGTGTGCAAACTGTTTGCATCCTCTCCACTGGAAGCACACGCTTATAAAGACAAGGTTGTTTGCTTGGTTTTGTGGTTTGATGGGGGCTAATCATTGACGTCATCAGTCCCCAATTAAAAATATACTTATAAAAGGTCTATACAGAAAAAGCGTAACAGCACCCAGAGGGAAGGAACATCAAGGGGTACAGAACTAAAATGATCATCGCAGTAACACAAAATAGATGACACAAGTAGTTGACTAGAGTAAAACAGACTACAGTGGTTGATGGATCAGGTAAAAGGTCAACCTCTTAACTACAAATGAACCTCCAGCTGCGAAGAGTTGATAGAGGTACCAACACAACTTCTTGACATAAAAGAGACTATTTTGGTAGCCACGTCACGAAAGTCGCTGGAGTGGGTGTAGCCTGAGAAATCATGCGAGAGCGCCCTACTAGAGTGAGTGATAAAACACAGCTGCACGGATAAAACGTAAAACTGAGTCAGCTATAGAGGCATCGTCACCTAGAAGTGCAGCTGGTAAATTGAAGGACTGCTGCAAGGGGGGCTAAAAAGGGGCAGTCCGTCAGAAGATGGACCACTGTCAGCCCTGCATCACAGCGACACTTGGGCGGGTTCTCACGGCGAAGGAGATAGCCGTGGGTCAACCGCGTATGTCCAATTCGGAGATGGCAGAGTCCCTACGAGTGCCCCTCAAGGATGAGTTCCATAACCGTGGACGACTTTACCATGCAGAGCTTACTCGGCGTGTTCAAGACAGACCATTCGGAGCTCCAGACATCGCGGACCTTGCGATGTAGGGCTGACCGGAGGTCTCTTTCCACGAGACCAAGCTCCAGGGGTGGCGAAGAGGTGGCTTACTTGGGCAACCGATCGCCACGTTCGTTTCCTTGAATGCCGATGTGGCGCAGGGTCAACACAAAGGTCGCTGAACGACCACACTCGCAGACAGCAGAAACAGCATCTTTAATACCGCGCACCAAAGGGTCCCAAGAGAAACAATGGTCGACTGCTTGCAATCCACTCGGAGTCACTGCATATGACAAATGACTTCCCAGGGCA